>NC_031496.1:30626601-30637007 GCF_000237925.1 Schistosoma mansoni
GAGAAAAAAAAAAGAAAAAAAAAAAAAAAAAAGAAGGGAGGGAAAAAGAAGAGGGAAAAGGAGAGGGAAGGGGGGGAGAAAAAAAAAAAGAAAAAAAAGAGGAAAAAAGAAGGAGAGAAAAAGGGGAAAAAAAGGGGGGGGGGGGAAGGGGAAGGGGGGGGCCAACCGTCCAGTACTTCCAGGTTTTCCATGGTGGTCTCGCTTCAATTGACTCATGATTTCAACTATGGAAATACTGAAATCTCCACAAAACCCCTTCTGATCTATGATCGAATGTTGAGAATTTCAACTACACGGAATTCTAAATCAGTGCTCTAAAAGTTTCATATCGATTGTTGTGATTATATATGAA
This sequence comes from Schistosoma mansoni, assembly GCF_000237925.1. Lineage (NCBI taxonomy): Eukaryota > Metazoa > Platyhelminthes > Trematoda > Strigeidida > Schistosomatidae > Schistosoma > Schistosoma mansoni. The sequence continues at coordinate 30,626,954 of NC_031496.1, forward strand.
GTGACTATATGTTTGATTTAGGCTAATTCTGTGGTTGCTAAAAAGTTCGTGACATAACAAGACAGAAATCATTATGATACTTCTTGATTTTGCAGTGCTTCTTCGACTGATGTCATTTGGGGGGGGGAACAACTTTTGAATCAAACTAGTTACTCTATAAAACCTTTTTTGTTTGTTAAGTCATATTACATCGATTGGACTTAACTAGATGTGTAAAGTTTAATAGTGTGGAAGAGGAAGAAGAGAAATATATGTACGAGTAGAACAAAACTTGGAATCAATCCATGAAGTCACTGAATGCTGGACAGACTTATGTTGTATTAAGTCTAGACTTTCAGGTTTATGTTCCCATTATTACAGTAACCAATGGTTGAAGATTTGAAATATAGTTCAGAATCGGTCCAGTGATATAAATCCAATAGCTCTTTGTCTTCCCTTAGATTCTGAGCTTTAAGTTTATCTCTCGTCCCCCATGTGTATTGTTTACACCTAATCCTTCCTACTACCATTGGTAATATTACTACTTCTACTACTATGACTGTTGTCTTTATAATTTCATCTCTCTGTGGTGAAAACTCGAATCATTGCACATATATGCTAGATTCTATATATTTTTGAATGACTTACTGACTTAGGCATTTTGTTGTTAATGACAGGTTTAATTCCCTAAATATTATATTCAATCCGTCGACCATTAATGGTTCTATTTCAAAATCTACTTCGTTGTAATTGGAAGGCTTGTTCGTGTAATGATTATGCAGAAAATCTATCCATTAGGTTTTATTTCAGTAATTTTATTAAAGTAAATAAGTTTTCATAATATCTACGATACCTGTTACCCCTCGCGAAGGAGCATAGGCTGCACACCAGCATTCTTCATCCAGCCCTGTCCTGGGCAATCCTTAACAGTTCTTTCCAATTAACATTCATCCTTTTCATATCTCCTATTTCCCGATCTAATATGTTCTTTGGTCTTCCTCTTTTACGCTTCCCTTCAGGATTCCAAGTTAGGGATTACCTTGTAATGAACATTGATGACTTCCTTAATGTATGTCCTATCCACTTTCAACGTCTTTTCCTAATTTCCTCTTCAGCTGGAAGCTGGTTTGTCCTCTCCCATAAAACGCTGTTGCTCATGGTATCCGGGCAGTGAATGTTGAGTATTTTGCGTAAACAACTGTTTATAAATACTCGTACCTTCTTGACGATGGATGTAGTAGTTCTCCACGTTTCAGCTCTGTACAGTAGGACTGTCTTGACGTTCGTATTGAAAATTCTAATTTTGAAATTAGTTGACAGTTGTTTTGAGTTCCATATGTTCTTCAATTGTAAGAATGCTGTGGTTGTTTTGCCAATCCTCGCCTTTACGTCTGCATCCGATCCTCCTTCTTCACCAATGATGCTTCCCACTTACATGAATTTTTCTACCTCTTCCAGAGTTTCTCCATCAAGTGTGACTAGGTTGTTGTTCTCCGTGTTGTACTTGAGAATCTTGCTTTTCCTTTGTGTATGTTGAAGCCTATTGATGACCTCCATGTCTAATTTTATTTATTTATTTATTTAAACACACACGCCATTTGTTCCATCAGGATACTGGAGCCCATGTGCACCATTGGTTTGGAATGAGGGTTTTCCAACTCCTCTAGGTGGACTTTCGTGTCCATCAGCCCAGTTTTGGAGCAGGACATTCTCTTTTCGTCCTCTCAATTTGGTAAACAACACCGGTGCCAGTGAGTAGGACTTCCCTGTAAGAGGCTATATGCGCGTGACCATGTGAGAGCATTTGGAGAGGGAGAGCGGACTGTCTCCACTCTCGGCCGTACGAGGGCATTTGGGGGCACATTAATAATGATACTCGTACATGGGTGACAAAACTAGAGTTCGGAGAGATTTGTTCTGACTTAAGAAACAACAGAGGCGGAAGAAAATATCAAAGTATATATATATATCATTATTAGAAACGATTTGAATTACCATGTCGTTTACAACATTAACTAAATTTTGATCAGTCTTTGATGATATATGTGTATTCTATGCAAATTGCTTTGATATAGCAATTTTTCACAAGCTTTTATGGAATAAATGGATTCTCGGCTAGCACTGGAATATGAAGAGCGCGGTTCGTCCTGTTCAGTACTCGTCGGTCTATATATTTGACGAAACCCTCCTCCTGGATTTCGCTGCTAGGCATACATCCATTTATTCTACAAAGTATTCATGATAATGTATGAGACAAAATAACCGATAGAAATAGGTATAAATTACGTCCTGTTGTAAAATTACATGGGTCACAATCATACCGAAATATAAAAGATTACAATGGCAATTGTTACTATGCCAAAGTCAATAGGTTATAGTATTGGATTGGGTCAATCCCTAACGTTAATTCAATAACTGTAAAGTGTCCTGAAAGTAATTAATTTTTCCAAAGGTATTTTATTAACAGAAATGATTGTTACATGTTTGACGTGATTATTTTAGCAAACATGACTCACCAGGTTATCATGAAAATGTTTGACTGTATGATATACGGTATTTGACTAAGTTGATGTATATCTGGGTTTAAAACTTTAATTAATGTTTAGTATGCGGCCAAACCAAAACATGGCATTCAGAGTATGAAGTCACTAACTTCTAGTCTGAGCCATGTTGGTAGGTGCAGACTACTTGGTTAGGGTCCGCGTGATCATCGTAACCAATGGTTGGAGACTCTAGGTGAAATGGCTCAGAATCAATCGCAATGGCGTAGGTGTATACACTCTTCATCTTCCCTTAAACCTTGAGATTAAACTTGCTTCATATCCGTCTTCCTTCCTATACTATATCCTTATATACAACCTATCTTTTATATACTACCACCACTAAATTAACTATTTCTATGAATTCGGTGTTCATCTTGTTGTGCTAACGAGGTCTGGCAACTTGGACCGATGCATATATGTGCCTGGTCCTACGCTGTAGCTGACTGACTGATGCGAATTGAAATGTCCTATTTTACTATTTATTATCTTTTTTTAAGTAAACTGATAAACACAGATGATTTTGGAAAGGAAAATATAAAGTCTTTCATGTCAAATTCATATCTGCTTGAACAAGATATTAGCTATTCGGGCTTAGTATCTCAGAGGACAACTTGTTAGCGTTCGAAATGTAAGGTACTAGGTTTGCTTTTCATTATGAACATTGACACTGAGATGCAAGTACATCTAATTTGGGGATTCCGAATAAGATGAAATGAGCTTCTTATGTTTCACTGCTAACCACTGCTCTACTTTCATAAATGCACCATTTGTAAGGGAATCACATGAAATTCATTAATTTGAATTACTATCCAACTATGTAATAGTATAAGCTATATGGCCATGTAGAGCTGAAGGTCTTATGTGAGACTGGAGGTTCGCCATTGAAATTGTGGATGGTTCAGACTTGCTTTGGCAAGTTTTGCTGGCTCTCCATGTGAAAAGCTGGTTTGCTGGTTAACCGATTTCATTCATACTGGTGGTTGCTTTTCAGTGTTCTCAAGGGCTTTTGTCATTGGAGCATTGTAAGGCATATCACCATTGCTAACATTGATGAGTTTGACTGTCGTGTAAGCGGAATGGATCAACTTTGGCCTGTTCATGCTGTGCACAATTGATATACGCGATCACTGATCGGAATAGTTATACATGTGATTTGAATGTGCATATGAATGGTGCGAATGGTCCACCAGGGTGCTTGGTACCCGTGTGGTCGCGCCACAGGATTGGGCTGTACTGTTCGGATTGTAGCGTTGAAGCCTATATAGTGTCTAGTTCTCCTATAGGGCGGGATTGAGCTGTACTGCTTGGGTTAAGCCTGGGCAGTGTCTGGCTCTCCTGTTAAACGGGATTGAGCTGTGCTGTTTGGATTGCCGTGTGAAAGTTTGTATGGTGCCTGGTTCTCCTGAAAACCAGTGCAAAATTACTCTGGCCCATAAGGGTATATTATATAAATAAACTAATATAATAGTTAGTGTTTATAAATGAATTACATGGCTTTATTAGTTTCCCGTATCGAAAATTTGATACACAAATTAATATGGAAAAGTATAAGTTATTAACGTATTTACTAAACTGAATGTCATGTCAGCGAAAGTGTGAGCTTGAAAATAAGGTATCCAAAGATCAACTCATTCATTGGAGGGTGTTCTGGAAGTTTTCGATTCCGGAGTTTTATATTTCAGAACTACTTCGACTAAATAAACGTTGATAACTAAGAAGCCTTGAATAGCTGTTCCTTCCTATCATGAGACCCATCAATGCATATCCACGACTACCCAACAGGAATCGAACTCATAACCTTCGGGTTTCGAAACGAGCACTTGCCAATAAACAGAACACTTTTTAGGGAGATGAATATATATATATATATATATATATAATTATAATAATTAAGATAAAGATATGTAATCAGTGACTACAGCTTGACGAATAGTTCACTAACACCGACAGATAGCCGCGTTTATATTTCTCATCCAGAGACAACCTTGTGACTTGTGGTCTTTCTGACCTTAACAAAGTATAGTATACCCATACTTATCCGGTCTATCTCGAGGTATTTCCTCAATTAGCAAGTGATGATTTTTATTGAACTAAATAAGCAGCGTATTGCACTAGATGACAAACCATTGGTCTCTAGATTATGGGCTCGTTCTGAAGCTTGAAGATCCTGAGTTCAATCACTATAGAAAATCCTTGGGTACACATCTGTACACAGCTGTTCTACGTTTCCTTGTCCAACCGAAGTTAATCATTTCGTACATTTTTTGATACATATGTTTAATATTCTTACTCTACAAATGAATTTCTCGGGAAATTATTTTTTGATTAAAGCTTATCACATTGGCCAGAAGTCAGATATATTTATCATAAACAAAGCTTAGGCTTAGTTAATAGCGTAGATATTAAGACAAGTGATAATAAGAACATTAATAGGTGGAACAAAGAGATGTAAAGGAGTGGAAGATAAAATTCCATCTTATTAAAATGAAAGTGAAGTGGTCGTAACTAAACTTAAAGATCCTTAGCACAATTGTATGCATGATTGCAGGAGCATCTTTGAGGTGTATAGTACTTCATAGTGTATATTAGCTACACTTACTTACACCTGTTACTCCCAATGGAGCATAGGCCGCCGACCAGCATTCTCCAACCCATTATGCCCTTCCCCTTCCTTTCTAGTTCTATCCAATCACTGTTCATTCTTCTCATGTCTGTCTCTATTTCTCAGCACAATGTGTTCTTTGATCTTTCTCTTCTCCTTTGGCCTTCAGGATCCCATGTGAGGGCTTGTCTTGTGATGCAGTTGAGTGATTTCCTCAAAGTGTGCCCAATCCACTTCCAGCGCTTTTTCCTGATTTCTTCTTCCGCTGAAATCTGTTTTGTTGTCTCCCACTGTAGGTCGTTGCTGATAGTGTCTGTCCAACGGATCCGAAGTATTTTGCGTAGACAACTGTTAATAAACACAGCGGACAGTAAACTCTGACAAGAGTAAGTGTGGAGTATAAACATTTTCATTCCATTAATTTGAGTACTTTATGATTACTATGCAACACTGGTCATCTGTACACTTCTATGTTTTCTGTCTATTCAAATCTACATTCAAAAAAATGGTGAATAGTGAGTAAAACCACACCCAAATAAACTAAGATCAGATATTTCAAGGAAACAAAATCAATTTTTAAATAACCACTCAATCACTTCATTTCGCTCACACGAATGTAAAATCAATATTTACTGTAATTAATAATAATAGGTACACAGAATGTTCGGACAAAGTGGGAGACCAGGAGGACCAATCAAACATCTGCGAATAAAAGCAGTTACAAATAGGCGGTGCTTGGAATGAGTAAATCCCATTGGACCTAAGCTGGATAGGGAGGTTAGATTCGGGAGAGATAGTGCTCTAATATGGTCACGAAGAAGGAAATGCTCCGCACACTTCGGGAGTCGCTCTGATGTTGTCCAAATAATAAGAAAAATCATTTATGGGATGGGAATCTTATGGATCATGGATCATCAAAGCATACCTCAGAACAAAGTAGAGAAGGGATAAAGATCGATTTTACAAGAGTCTGTAATTAAAAGTGTTCAGGAAACGGCATGACCATCCTGATAGGAGACCTTAATGTCAAAGTCGGAATGGACAACATCGGATATGTAGATATCATGGGACGACATGGACTGGGTGAAAGAAATGAAAATGGTAAGAGATTTAATAATTTATGTGCATTCAACAAAATGGTTAAAGGTGGTACTATATTCCCCCACAGAGGTCTCACCGGAACATACTACATAGAACCCTATAGAACATATTTACATCGCTAAACAATTCAGAAAGGCAATGGAGGACATGAGAACAAAGAGAGGGGCTGAAATAGCTTCAGATCACCACCTGGTAGTTGTCAAAATGAAACTCAAGCTAAAAAAGCACCGATCAGCTGATGAAACGGAATTACAAGGGTTCAATACAGCCTTCCTTAGACATACTGACAAACTTAACCAATTCAAGATAAATCTCAACAACAGGTTACAAGCCTTACAAGATATACTTAAAAAAGGAGATACTGCTATGGAGGACAATTGGAAAGAGATCAAACAAGCACTAACTTCAACACGTCAAGAGGTTCTATAGAGGAAATAGCATCATCATAAAAAATAGGTCTCTATCAAAACCTCAGACAAGATTCGAGAAAGGGAGAAGAAGACAGCGATTCACAACAGTCGAACAAGAACAGAGGGAGTCAAGACACAAGCTGAAAACACAGAAGCAAACAGGTAAGTGAAGAGAGGCATTAGAACTAACAAGCAGAAATACGTGGAAGAACTAGCAACGACAATGGAAAAAGCTGCAACAGATGGAAATATGAGATAACTATTCCACTCAACGAAGAAACTAACAGGAAAATATTGTAAACCAGAGAGACCAGTCAAGGACAAAGAAGGAAAGACAATGACAACGGAGCAAGCATGCAGAGAATAGATAAATCCCACTGAACCCACAGGATATCGAAGCAGCAAACATAGATTTACATACAGATTTCACTCCAACAACGATAGAAGAAATCAGAATGATCAGTAATTACACAAATCAAAAGTGGGAAAAGAGTAGGAACTGACAATATACCATCTGAAGCACTGAAGTTACACATAAAAGTAACTGCAAACATACTCCACATTCTATTCAGCAATATTTAGGAGAATGAACAAGTGCCACTAACAGACTACAAAGGAGGTTTCTGTATCAACATACCAGAGAAAGGAGATCTGATCAAGTGTGACAACTACGGATGCATCATACTACTGTCAGTACCAGAAAACGTTCTCAACACAGTGTTGTTAGACTGTATGAAAGACTCGTTAGACTCCCAACTCTAAGATCACTAGACCGGATTTCATAAGGATTGGTCGTGAACAGAGCAAATAGTGACACTAAAAATCATCATTGAACAATCAATTGAATGCAGATCATCACCATACATCAAATTCATTGACTATGAAAGGGCGTTTGACAGTGTGGATAGGAGGACCTCATGGAACCATCTTTGACACTACGGTGTAATTGGGAAGACTGTCACCATCATACGGAACTCTTACTACAAAATACACTGAAAAGTGGTGCATGGAGGGCGGTTGACAGATGCATGTCAAGTGAAGACCGAAGTCAGACAAGTCCGTTTACTCTCTCCCTTCCGCTTCCTTCTGGTGGTCAACTGGATTTTGAAGATCTCGACATCTGAGGGAAATCACTGAATACAATGTACGGGTCGGAACCAATTAGAAGATTTGGACTTCTCAGATGACCTAGCTCTTCTATCCCGTAGACACGAACAAATGGAGATGAAGAAAACTAGTGTAGCAGCAGTTTCTGTATCAGTATGCCTCAACATACACACAGGAAAATGCAAGATCTTCAAATACAACATGAAGAACACCAACCGAACCAGTCACACTTGATAGAGGAATGGCAATCGGAATCAGATATGAAGAGGATGGATAGCAACGGGAAACAAATGGGAAGGCTTGCCCAAGATAGAGTTCGATGGAGAATCCTAGTGGGCATCCTACGCTTCTCCAAAAGTGTTAATAGACTTAAGTAAGTAAATAAGTCTGTCATTTTCTTAGGGTTGAACGACGGGAATTTCAGTCGGATTGTATATACATACATCGTCAAAAATGGTTAACTGACATCAAACCTAATTCTTTAGCTTTCTATAAACTATCTCTGGTCAACTTACACCATACAAAAAGTAACGATATTTTGAGCCAACTAGACTAGTGACTATAAACTATAATTCTGTAAAGAAAATAAAAGCATTTGTTTTAAATATATGATCGACTAATTTAATGATATTAAAATCAAGTATAGTTATACTACGATATACCTCTCATCAGTAAATAACATTTGGGACTGCTAGGTTATGTGACTGGGGCCCGTTTCATTTGATCAAATAATCAGGAATTAATGGTTAACTTTAACATACCTTACTGGTTTGAATCCTGTAATGGATACTACAACATTCCTTTCAGATAAGTTTAGTCAACTAGAAAGCAAGAACCAGGTTTTCCTATAGGTTGTTTACAGTTGTCTAACAAAATGACGAGCTAAATTTGTGTTGTAGAGTTTGACTACTTATGAGTAGTTAAACATCATTCTGCAAAACATTACATGTTAACATTAAATTTGAAATAATTTCAGAGATTGAAATTTATTAATTTCAACGTTTCGCTCCAGTAAACTGGTTTCGTGTTCTCCACAGAAATAATTGAATTCCAACTACAATAAACAGGATAATGATTGTTTCCCTTAAGAACCTGACCCCAACTGGATTGTATACTGATTTTTATTGAAATATACATATCACCAATTCTCGTATCTAATCATTGACTTGAATCGCATTGGTGAATAAAGGAATAAAATAAGTTAAATATGAGAGCGGATTTTTGAATATGTATATTTTGTACACTCATTGATGTAGACAGACAATCAGATGGCGAAGAGAAGAGAAGAGAGTGAGGCGAAATTATGCACGGTGAAGGCTTGTTAGTCAACTCGATTTAATCGAGCATTAATTAATATTTATAGCCACAAGAGAATAATTTACAGGCATGTGATGTGTAAGATAAAATATGCACACATATACGGTTAAATAAAACAGTCAAGGATGATAAACGAATAATTATCACGGTCGAAATGCGGCTTGAGAAGAATAGATAGATTGATTTGTCCAGAAGCTAGAATAAACTATGTCGGTTTGACATAAGATAACATAATAACTTATATACAGATGTATCTCATTGTAGTAGCCTCTATGTTATTACATACCGTAGCGATTGGTCATAACTTTGGACAAAGGTTAATAACTAAGACACCGTATCACTATTTAGTTATTTTTACTGTCCTAATAACTCTATTTTTTTAAGTAGGAAATTATGACCTTCAGTATATATACTACTTATATTGATGTCCTTGTGATCCCACAACTACATGTCTCATGTGTGCTTGTTTGTGCCTGTATACTTATTATCTTATTCAACGTCTATCTCCTTGTTGCCCTATGAATTATCTATTTTGTGTTATATTAGCGTTTGTGATGAGTAAAATTTCAAGTAGGTATATCGGCCTTCTCAGATTATCATCTCTTCATCTATCCACCGAATTAAATGTATGCAGTGTATACATCCTAAACATTCATGTTTTAATTTTTGACTTTTTTTTACCCTGACGAAGTTAAGACAAATTTGCTGGACGAAACGTTGGAATGATTTAAATTTCAATTGCTGAGATTATTTCAAATATAATTTTCACATATAATGATTTCTCTATAATCAGAAGGGGTTTTGTGAAAATTTCAGTATTTTCATAGTTGAAATCATGATTCAATTGAAATTTAATTCATGAAGAAGGTACGGATCGAATCAAGTATATAAGATCAAAAAAAAAAAAAAAAAAATAATAAAAAATATATTTTTTAATATTAAATAATAAATTAATAAATTAATAAAATAATTAAATAAATTTATTATTTTTTTTT
>NC_031496.1:30637207-30668630 GCF_000237925.1 Schistosoma mansoni
GTGGTCTAGCTTCAATTGAATCATGATTTCTATATACTCGATACCCAAATTTTGTCAAACTATTCATTCTAATATTGACGAATATTCGTATACACAATAAATTGTTGTTAGTGAATTCATTTAGAAATTAATAGGACAAGGTATCAAATTATTAATCAGCATAACAGTATTGTGGTGTGCTACTTATATCGACATAAGTAGTACATAGCGCCAATTAAAAATATAATGACTGGCAGCAGAAGGTTTGGAGGATGGAAGAGGAAAGAACGGGAACAGAAAGTAATTGGTATGGAAATGTAGGAACAATGAAGTTTGTAACAAATGATGAGCACTTTGCAAATGAAGTATTGGAGTATGGTTTCTCTATTTTATCAAGTAACTCTGTAATGTTGCTCCAAATACAATCGGTTGTTTTCATCTGTGTTCTCGTTTACTAAAGTATGACTATCTACAGAAATGGATCTACATGAAATGGACTACAAGACAATCAAGTTAAAATGAAACCTAATATGAAGTTTTTCACGAATTCTCTTACATCTTAATAAGATTACCGCAAAAAAAAGCAGATAAACTAGGCTACAAAATGACAGATACCCTGAATAATTTAGACAATATTTTTATATATAGTTTAAATCATCAGTCAATTGAAGCTAGACCACCATGGAAAGCCTGGAAGCACTTGACTACCGTTTCGTCCTATTGTGGGACTCCATATCTATGAACTGGTATCGCATCCAATCTCATTCCAAGAGTACAAGGGAATATATACAGATGACAAGCTTTGATGTTGTTATAATTCCGATAGATTTTGATAACTTTTTCACCTGAGGTATAGTTTACAACTTCACAAGAATCAAGAAGAATTATTTATGTTATAGATTCGAATGTATGCATATTTCGCGCCTAAACCGTTGCACAGGTTTTTAGTTAAATATCGTTTAAACCTTAAGATGGTGAACAATATTTGTAGCTCAGATGGATGACTGAGGCGAAGTTTTGTTCTCTGAGCCGGATGGTTTGGTTTTGGAGCTTTCATTGCTCTTCTGAACAACATCACCAGCACAAACTTAATTACGCTTGTAACTACTCATAGAGAACCATAGGCCGCCCACCAACACTCTCCATCCAACCTTGTCCCAGACATTCCTTTCCAGTTGCTATTAATTTTCTTAATGTCTGCTTCTCATTCCCGACTCAGTGTGTTCTTCAACCTCCTTCTTTTTTGATCCCCTTTAGGATTCCAGGTAAGCTCTTATCTCGTGATGCAGTTTGGTGATTTCCACGATGTATGTCCTATCCACCTCCAACATCTTTTCCTAATTTCCTCTTCAGCTGAAATCTGATATTTCCTCTCCGACAGTAGTGTGTTGCTGATGGTTTCCGGTCGACAGACATTTAGTATCTTGAGGTGACAATCGTCTATAATTACTTTCACCTTCTTGTTGATTGTTTTAGTAGTTGAGGCATACTGATGCACAAACTGCTGTTACACTAGTTTTCTTCATCTCCATTTGTTCGTGTGCACAGGGTAAAAGAGATAGGTCATCTGAGAAGTCCAAATCTTCTAATTGGTTCCGACCTGTATATTGTACTCCGTGATTTCCTTCACATTTCGAGATCTTCAAAATCCAGTTGACCACCAGAAGGAAGCGGAAGGGAGAGAGTAAACGGACTTGTCTGACTTCGGTCTTCACTTGACATGCATCTGTCAACTGTCCTCCATGCATTACTTTGCAATGTATTGTGTAGTAAGAGTTCCGTATGATGGTGACAGTCTTCTCAGTTACACCATGCCTTCTCATAGTGAATGGAGTTGGTGTATGGTGACGATTTACATTCAATTAATTGTTCAACGATGAATTGTAGTGTCATGATTTGGCCTGTACACGATCAATCCTTACGGAATCCGGTCTATTGATCTCGGAGTTGGGTGTCTACTGGATCATTCATCCAATCTAACAGTACTGTGTTGAAAACGGTTTCTGGTACTGACAGTAGTATGATGAATCTGTAGTTGTCACACTTGATCAGATCTCCTTTCTTTGATATGTTGATGCTGGAACCTCCTTTGTAGTCTGTTAGTGGCACTTGTTCATTCTCCTAAATATTGCTGAATAGAATGTGGAGTATGTTTGCAGTTACTTTTATGTGTAACTTCAGTGCTTCAGATGGTATATTATCAGTTCCTGCTATTTTTGCACTCTTGATTTATGTGAATACTGGTCATTGTGATTTCTTCTATCGTTGTTGTAGCGAAATCTGTATGTAGGTTTGTGTGTGTTGCTTTTATATCCGGTGGATTCAAACTTAAGCTCAGAGAATAAAATGTCACCTAAATCATTTAAACCTGTTATGATCTATACTAGAGATAGTAGAGATTTAGTTCTGATTTAACACTCCGCCTGTAGCTCTTCTAGAGTTACTGCCGGTCCCAAGCCCACACAAAGGAGGAGGGTTGGGCATGGGGTTAGCGACCTCATCCCGTAGAAAAGCTAACTCGCTAAAAAACGCTAACCAGAAAAAAATAATTCAAACCATTTAAACTCTGCCCTGGGAGTTGAAGGAATAATTATGACGTCTCATGATGAAAGCCGAAATTCTTCGGAAGTCACGAGACCGATGCACCTTCTAACAACCAGATCAAAACTCTTTATGAGAGAGGACAAACCAACTTCCAGCTGAAGAGGAAATTAGGAAAAGACGTTGGAAGTGGATCGGACATACATTAAGAAAATCACCAATGTGCATTACAAGGCAATCCCTAACTTGGAACCCTGAAGGGAAGCGGAAAAGAGGAAGACCAAAGAACACATTACGTCGGGAAATAGAAGCAGATATGAAAAGGATGAATGTTAACTGGAAAGAACTGGAAAGGAAGACTCAGGACAGAGTTGGATGGAGAATGCTGGTGAGCGGCCTATGCTCCTCGATGAGGGGTAACAGGCGTAAGTAAGTAAGTAATATGTATCGAGAGATAAATATTTTTTTTGGATAAATCAGTCATAGTCAATGAAACATGGAATAATGTAAGATGAAACTGATCTTTGCAAAAGACTATTCATAGTCTCGAGGCTTGGAGATTATAAGGATAAGTATTGCTAAATAAATCATTTGTTGTAGTGCTCTAGATTAAAACTAATTTTCAAAGACCGGTAAGGAAAGTATGACTATTATTCATTGGACTAAGACAGTGAAGGTATACGGCGGTAATAGTTCTACTGTGAAAGGAGTCATTCAGAATATTATGTACAGGTGTTAGCAAATTTTATATCATGGCGCCATCCATACATAAAACACTCATTTAAAAATTAATTTTTTTTTGGCAAAGATATTTCATTCACGTCTAATAGCACAGTATTATGATTTACTGAACTCCACTTAATGACTTAAGGATTCAAAAATATTCCACATTAGTAGGGCAGGATATTTTCTATACCATCGGAATAGAGAAAACCTTTTTAATTCTTCCGTAAATATGTATAATTTTCATATTTGTGAATTGAAATACAAGGTGTAAGCAAAGATGGTTAGTGGCTAGCAGTGGAATTCAGGACGTTTGTTTCGTCCTATTTGCAACTTGTCAGCTGGATATACCTGCACTTCAGAGTTGATGTTCACTCTGGGACTCGAACCCAGTACCTTTCGCTTCAAACGCTATCCACTTAGCCACTTGCTTGTGCAATGAGGTGAAGTTTGAATTCCCTTGGTATTGTTTGCCTGAATCTTCCCATTGATACAAAGTGTATTTTCAATACAATACAATGTGATATTTCATTCATCCTGATCCCTTGATGAATTTCAATAAAGTAAAATGAACAAGATTTGCAGAATAACATATGATCATTAAATTTCAAGGCTTCTCATCAGCTGCATACGGTATAAATTTACAACAGAAACATTATTATGAGGAACATTATTACACACCATAATCAGTAAAGTTTGGCTCGAAACGACATAGAGAACATAACTTACTTACTTACTTACGCCTGTTACCCCTCGTCGAGGAGCATAGGCCGCTCACCAGTATTCTCCATCCAACTCTGTCCTGTCCTGAGAACATAAGGGAACAACATATTTAACATAGTGACTGAAATTGATTAGGATTTATATGTTGAATGTGAAATCATAAGAGAAAAAAAGGGAGAGATTGGTAAAGTTGTAAGTAATAATAAAAAGATAATCAATTGAACACAAACCTGTGATAATCATATCATCTATTTATATTACTTAAATAGTTTTAGTAGTTCAATATATTTGATGAAAAAAAATGATTGGGTTTTGATGGCAAACACTCAAATAATTTATATACCCAGATGAGAACAGGAGTATGTCGCGAAATTTCTCACGCAAATACTTCAGATTATACTTAATTGAAATTATGAGTCAATTGAAGTTAGACAACCATGGAAAATTTAGAAGTACTGGACGGCCGTTTCGTCCTATTGTGGGACTCCTCAGCAGTGCGCATCCACGATCTCCCACTCGCGAGACTCAAACCCAGGACGTACCAGTCTCACGAGCGAGAACAACCCATTCAATACTTAATTGTTCACATTATTGATATTGAAAACCTGTGTGTATTAACGTTAAGTCTGATAAGTTTTATAATTAATCTTATTTAGAAATTCATATTGAATAATTTCTAAATTGTCTTTAATTTATTTACATCTATTTTAACGATCATTCATTCACTTCACCTAAAACTCACAGAATGTAACACAGTAATTATCAACTTTCTTGTTATACTCATTTTGTAATGTGAAATTTATCATAGTTACACTGCAATTCTGCTTAGAATGATCTGATAAGCCAATACATATATGGTATGAAGCATATTACTGAACCACAAAGACATTTACGAATGAAAAAAGTTACAATTGATATGCTTGATGCTATTATGAGTTCACCTTACTCGGTTACCGGAACGAAGGTCAATGATACAGTGACTTGATAGGCTATTCTAATCCGTTTTCCCCCACCCTGCTAACAAGATCAAGAAGTCTTGATGAGGCGTAGAGAATGTATTCTACAAGCACCCACAAAATACGAGGTCACTAAGCATACAAATCATGCTTATTTATACAATGATAGAAACGCCCTTGGGAGAGCCACAAAAATAGCGTACTAAAAAAGTTCGTCAACCAATGACAGTCAAGGATTTCCGAGTGGGAAATCTAAGTATGACTAGATCAACTCGTGATATCAATCCATAAAGTTATTTACTATCAGAGTTAAGTACAGCCGACAAAAGGTAAGTTTGTTAAGGCTAAACGTAAGGTAATATTTAAAGATATCTACTAATTCATAAATGTTAAGTCCTTATGTTTTTTAAATGATTATTGTGAAATACCATTGCCAATTTAGATATGATGACATACAACAAAACTAATAACGCGTACACCAATATGAACAGTCTAGAGTTCCGAGTGTTCCTTTCCCTCATAACCCTCCCTATTAGGTCCAGAATGCCAATAACAGCATCTATGATATGAATCATATATTTCAAACATAGGCTTTCATCTGAATTAGCATATATTTCAAGAGAGATTTTGTCATCAGCTTGAAAACCATCTAAAACTAGAGATCATTGAAAAGAATATTCATTCTAGTTAGAAACTTTTCACTTGTATAACCACGCTGAATAGACTGTATAGCGAAGAAAACAATAACATTCAGCCTTTTGTTCAAAATTCAATGGTTAGAATTTTCATTACTCTGACAATCATCCCTCGATTCCGATATAACTAAGCTAGAGAAGTCACGATTTCTTATTAGAACTTCAAGAATCATTTTTTTTAAAAACCGGTCATTAGTGTATACTAGTCACTGTTCCTCGACATCCTATTCCAAATTAGTGGTTTAAATCCAATATATTCTCCACAAGTGTTGAACCAATATCGGAAGAAGTTGAACATTCCTACTGATGAAGGCCTTAATACTAGGACGAAACAGCCATAAAGTCATCCTATTTTTTTTACTAGTACCCTCCAAACAGAACTACACTTCAAAAAAACCTGATGAGTCAAAGATAAAGAGTATTAAATTTTAGTAAGTAACCAGTTAATATTATGTACTTAGTTCTTGCATCGTGTAAGGTATTGATCTTAAAATGTGAAGCATTAAGTATAGTTCAGTAGACATTCACCTGAAATCTATACTGTAGTAAACTTTGAATGGTAGTAACTACACAAATATTTTTACATTGTTAAACTGACATTGATAGTTAGTAAAAAAGTATTGTACGTAAATTTTTTTGATTGGTTATTGCACAGATGTCTTAGAAATATTGCTCGCATCTGCTGGGATCACCGGGTAAGTAATAATGAGGTTAGATACAGTGTATTAGGGAATGATGATGGTAAATTAGTTGATGAGGTTGTGAATCTTCATCGACTCAGATGGTTGGGCCACGTGTTACGTATGTCTGAACACCGATTACCGCGACGCTCAATGCTGAATAATATAGGGGATAGTTGGAAGAAAGTTAGGGACTGTCAAACCAAAACGTGACATTAGTGCTTGAAGTCACTAACTTCTAGTCTGAGCCATGTTGGTAGATGCAGACTACTTGGTTAGGGTCCGCGTGATCATCGTAACCAATGGTTGGAGACTCTGTGTGACATGGCTCAGAATCGATCACAATGACGCAGGTCTATGCACTCTTTATCTTCCCTTGAACCTTGAGATTATTATTATTATCATTATTATTAGCTTTATTCAATATTATATTATTTGGTACAAAATCTAATTCTCAGCATAAAGTATTTCAACATGTTTACGTTTCTTATTTCTTCGTTGCTCCTGATGATAAACATTCAGTGATCGCCAGTTAGACGTCAGCAGTTCAGTCAATCGACATATGAATAATGTATATTCTTTTTGCTGCATGTTCCCAGCAAACACGATATTTCTGATTAGGCCTTTTGTAACCTTTGCAGCAAAAGGTTGTACAGTTTTCAGAAACGCACCTGAATAGGTTGTGTGCTTAATAGCCATAATGATGTATTAAAACAAACAATATTAGATAACTTGCTGAAATATATAGACGACAGGAACAGGTAGCCCAGAGGTTTAAGCAGGCCGCCCAGATTAAAATTGCTTCATATCTGTCTTCTTTCCTTTACTATATCGTCATATACAACCTTTCTTTTATATATTACCACCACTAAATTAACTACTTCTATGAATTTGGTGTTGATCTTGTTGTGCTAATGAGGTATGGCAACTTGGACCGATGCATATATGTGCCTGGTCCTACGTTGTAGCTGACTGACTGACAGAAACACAATGTATCTACAGTCTTACAGGTACTGATTCTCCTCGTGGAATTCAAACTTTGTAATAATACTGTTAAAATCACTTAGTATTGTTTGTTTGAATCTTTCCATGGATGTTTAGGACTGCAATTGATCAGTCTCTAATTGGCATATGTGCATACTGTGCGTATTGCCTCGATATAGCCTAAATTCACAAGCATGGTAAGCAAAGATGGATAGTGGCTATGGGAAGATTCAAACAAACAATACCGAGTGAATTTAAACTTCATCCCATTGCACAAACAAGTGGCTATCAGGACTCAGTAGCTGATTGAATAACGCGATAGCATTTAAAGCGAAAAATACTAGGTTCGAGTCCCAGAGTGAACATCAATCGTGAAATGCATGTACATCCAGTTGACGAGTTCCAAATAGGATAACGAAACTTGCGTCTTGGATTCCACTACTAGCCACTATCCATCTTTGCTTATCAATACTGTTAAAAGTTTTATTCCAAATATTACTTTTTATATAATAATTCCTCTGTTGTATTCCTTTAATTTAATAAGAGTACTACTATTATTATTATCATTCCTTTTTACATCTCTCTCTCTCTCTGTTTTATTCTATTTAATTCAATAATTAGAAGGAAACTTTTCAGGGATTTCACGGTGAATTAACTTTTTCAATCAAATTGTGTACATACACCAGCACTCACACACACACATATATATATAGATATACACGTACGTATGTGTACATGTAGTCATTTCCTTATATACACACACTTACACATATATGTACTTCTAAGTGTATCAACTAGACCAGTACATTTACATACTTTTTTTTACCCAAACATAAATGATGTATCGAACATGAAGTCAATTAGATTATTACAATAGTTTGTTTAATTCTCATTATACTACTATAAATACTACTACTACTACTACTACATAAATCTCCATGTATTCAATTATTATTAATAATTCTCTATGTATATAGTCTATTCAAATGATTGTAACTAATAGGTTAGTCTAGTTTTTATAATATTCATCTATACATACACTAAAACATCCATATACTGAGATACTTACACTAATATACACAGTTAAAAGGCATCTATTCTGTCATTATTAATAGCTTAGTTACTATTACTGGACTATTATATAGATATTTCACTGCCATGTCGTCTACGACTTTTATTAATTGTATACAGAAAGAAAGAAAAACTAAAAAGAACAACTTTAAAAGGAAACTCTCTCTTAGTCTTTATTTTCCGGTTGTCATCTGAACTATGAATGAGGAGATGACAATACTATAAGAATAATCAGTAACTATCTTCTTCTTCTTCTTCTCTTAAAGTGCATAATTTGTGTATGTATGTCAATTGCATTAAGGATATATACATGTATGTATGTATGTGTGTATGTGTGTGCGTGTATGTGTTCAAGTATACACAAAATAATGACAGTACAAATACATGTATAGACAAGAATACATATGTATAATCTTTTCGGTAGAGAGACCGGGGTATGACAATTCAAGTCTCATAGTTTCGGCATACCTTATTATTATTGTTTGAAATAAGATTCACGATCACACAAACCGACACATTCATTTATAAGCAGATAAGTACATATTTCTCTATAATAGTCAATATTAGTAAAGTGGATAGAATGAGGAAACGACAATGTATACATGGAGACAATGAAAATGCTTTTTATAGATAATTTATAATAATAATAATAATAGTAGAAGTAGTAGTAGTAGTAGTAATGGACCGGCTAGATTTGCTGATAAGACTGGAGGTATATATAGTTGAAAAATGTCTGCATTTAGACAATTTATGCGAATAATAACAAAAGAGCCTAGTCAAAAATTAAGGTCTAATTTAAAAAGATACTTCTGTTGGTATCATATATATGTATAATATTCATATTCACAATTCCTTTCTAATTCCGTTTCTGTTATCTTCAATTCGACTTTTATAGCCTTCTACTGTCAAGGTTTCCACTTCTCATTGATGTTACATACTATTTATATCTGTCGATATAAGTAGCATACACCACAATAGTAGTAGTAGTAGCATTGACGAACCTCATGTCTACCTAATCCCTTACCGCTAATCGAATCATTCAAGTCGAATTGCAATTCTTGCATAGTTGAAATCATGAGTCAATTGAAGATAGACTACCATCGGATGCCAGTTAAGTGGCCTATCGGTTGAGTGATCTGGTGCGAGGCTGGTCGATCCTGGGTTAGAATCTCGCCAGGCGGGATCATGAATGCGCACTGCTGAGGAGTCTCACGATGGGATGAAACGGCTGTCCAGTGCTTGCAAGTTTTCCATGGTGGTCTAGCTTCAATTGATTCATGATTTCAACTATGAAAATATTGAAATCTCCACAAAACCCCTTCTGAAAATTGCAGTTCGGCAAAATATCAAAACGATTCAATAAAATTTACTTTATGAATTTGATGTTGGGTAGCTGGAAGTAAACATCATGATTGTGAGATCGATCAGATACGGGCCAAACCATTATTGTTTAATTGTCGATATCCATTGCTGAGGAGTTCAACACCTCAACAAGACCATAGAATTCTAACTAATTTAGGATATATACTACCGACGACATTGAATCCATAATCAATGCTCTATTCTAATTCTTTCTTTTTTCCTCTTCAACACATATGTCCATTGAGTCGTTCTGTAGAATTTCTGTTAAACAACAGTTAGATAAGCAATATCTAAAGAAATCAGTAATGCGAAATTAATCTTTCGATTGATCGATTAATGATAAGCAATCATTGGAAACTAATGATAAAATCAATCATCATAAAAATAGATTCAGTTAATCAATAAATTATTGCACCATTCTTACAGTCATTGTTATTTAATAACATTAAGAGTTCTGTATCAGAACATATACATTAAGTCTTCTTTGAATACTTTGTTTCAACAAAGTTTATTAGTACGAAAAAGACCACCATTGAAAACCTAGAAACAATGGACAGCCGATTCTTCCTAGTATGGAACTCGCCAGCAATGTGCATTCACGATCCCTCAATCGGGATTCGAACCCAGGACCTTCAGTCTGGCCCACGAACGCTTAATCGTTAGACCACTGAGTTGGCATCCAACGGTGTCAACGCGTAACTTCAATCGGTCAATGATCTTGAGCAACCATCTATCTATTCTCTGGAATTAAAATATGAGTATATATGTTCAGTAAACTGTTGAGTTTTTTTTGAATAGTAAACTTCGTCTACCACCGAACTTAGTCTTCTTCTCTACAGTGTACAGTGTAGTCCCTCCTCCTAATTTCAAATTCAGTTTCCACGGTTATATCCATTTTCGCATGTGAATCATGAAAATAGCTTTCCACCTTTGAAAAAAACCTGCACAATCTCTTTATTTTACATTATAACTAAAAATATTTTCTCTCATTCTATGTGCGTATGTAATTTGTTTTATTACTGTAATTGTAAAGTTTATATCCTAACACTTTTTTCTTACTACATTCTGTAACGAATATCTTTTTATTATTTAAACACATAAACCTAGGTACAAGTAGGCACCAAATACATATGTGCCACATAAATCATTCGATTTGTGTGTAGGTTGGAATACTGACTGGGTGCCCAAATCGAAACAGGTGGTGTTCTTAGGAGGCCAGATCCCGAGCTTTTAACCTAGGGGTCTAATCAACAGGACAGTGGAGCATCATAAGAAGATGCAATTCCATGGTAGCGGGTGACCAACAATTAGTCCATACGCCATTTGTTCCCTCAGGATACTGGAGCCCATGTGAACCATTGATTTGGAATCAGGGTTTTCCAACTCCCCTAGGTGAATCCTCCGTATCCATCAACCTGGTTAAAGCACCGGTCATTCACTTTTCCTCCTCTCAATTTCGTAAACAACAACAAGGTAGTGAGTAGGACTTCCCTGGTAGTGGTTATATGCAGGAGGCCGTTTGAGATCATTTTGAGAGAGAGAGCGGACTCTCCCCATTCTCAGCCGTACCACGATAAATATTTAATCTGTTCTTTTATTCTGTACCATTCATTACAATCCGTTGTAATCATCAAATGTGAATAGTTATGT
This sequence comes from Schistosoma mansoni, assembly GCF_000237925.1. NCBI lineage: Eukaryota > Metazoa > Platyhelminthes > Trematoda > Strigeidida > Schistosomatidae > Schistosoma > Schistosoma mansoni. The sequence goes on from NC_031496.1 coordinate 30,648,572, forward strand.
TTATTGATTCCTTGTCCTTCATACATGAATGAAGCTAGACCACCAAGGAAAACCTGGAAGCACTGGACGATCGTTTCGTCCTATTGTGGAACTCCTCAGCAGTGCTTCCAAGTTTTCCTTGGTAGTCTAGCTTCGATTGAATCATGCTTTCAACTATGAAAATACAGTCATTACCATCCATTTCGCTATTATTAGTATGAAAAGAGACTAACATTTATTCGACTTTCTTATATATTTCATTAGAAGAAAATACCAATAACCCCTAATAACCACAAGAGATAAATAAACAAAAGAAAAACAAACCATCCTATAATAAATAATTAATCTGTCCTTCATTTATTTTATTGAATTCAGTAGTAGATGCAAGCAACAAAAAGAAGAAAACAATGAAAGAAAACCAATAATGAATATTTAACGACAGCCATAAATTAAAAAAAAATGGAACAAAATGATCTTAGTAACAAAATTGTACATTTAATAAAATGGAACACGGTACCCCCACACACACGCGCGTACGTACGCACGTACATATACATGCACATAAATATATATGGATATAGCCACTTACAAAAGTAGTTATACTCTATTATGAATATATACTACTTAATCATCTGTCCTATTGTTTTATTACAAAAACAACATTCATACATATACATGATAAAGGGAAACTTATGGTAGTTACCTTTCATAAAGTAATCAATCTGTTTATGTTATAATCAAGAGAAATCTTTCGATAATCATTTCATTGATGATATTTCTTATAGATACTTCAATGAATTCTTCATTTTATGATAGTAACATTTAAGTGTTTTTCGAGGGGGGAGAAAGGGGGAGGGGCTTCCATTTGAAACCTCAACACATGGATATATAATTCATTTAGTTGTTTAGTTATTTTATTGATGTTTGGTGGTGGTGTTGTTGTTGTTGGTGGTGGTGGTGGTGATGTTGTTGTTGGTGGTGTTTCTTTTCAACTCCCTTCATACACAACTGTTTATATAATGTATAAACATGTAGATTCTTCTGCTAGTTATTCAACTTGTGGTCACTTTCACCCTTTATGATAATTGTTTAGCATATGTTTATTGAAATCTATTCGGTGATAGAAATTTAGTAGGACTAGTCAGTAAATTATGGGTTTGTATACAATTAAATATGTACCTCAAAACGAAATACTGAAGATGTAACAGAAGTTTATTTAATGGATAGATAAATTAAATGGTATATTAAATGATCATAAAATAGATAATGATGATGATGGTGATGGTGATGATTATGAGTCGAATATTTGATTGCCAAATTTCTGTCAAGGTCAACATATCGTTTATTGACGCCAATGAAATGTTATATAACAAAGTATAGGAATGGATTATTACTCGTTGAAATGTATGTTAATGAAGATACGACCGGTATTGTAGTTTGACAACTATTAACCAGTAACACCTTCTATATTCGAATCGTTTCCCAACTAGTTAAAATCAGAAGTCAGATGCGAAGATATATATTTGTTGCGTTATCAATATATCGAGAAGCGGTTACTCTAATCTGGCTAGTGATCGTAGGAGATGTTTCCCATGCTGAGCTATAACGTGATCTAGTGCGGATGCATGACTGAACGACTTCAGCTAAAAAACGTCCACTTAAGACAATGTGGTCAGCATCCAATGTCGAACACTTACATAACTATTGATTTTGGGGAATTATTTACAGCTACAATAATATATGCATATCTTCACGAAGGATACCATTAGATTTCAGTGACAGAAATTGAACCAATCATACCACTATCATTTTGATATTTACTTCTAACCAAGAAATGACAGTTAATTTCTCAAAGCGATAAATAATATAACTGTCAAAATGCTAATGAATAATAACAATAATAATATAATAATTCAGTAGAAAAACTTATGCTAATCATAAGTAGTATAAAGAAGAGTAAGTGCAAAGATTATGAAATAAGGAAGTTACTAAACTAACTGATATTATCATCCGAAGGCGTTTTGTGGATATTATAGTAATTTCAATAGTTGAGATCATGAGTCAATTGAAGCTAGACCACCATGGAAAACCTGGAAGCACTGGATAGCTGTTTTGTTCTATTGTGAGACTCCTCAGTAGTGCACATCCACGACAATGGTGGATGAGTCGCTCAATTTCGTGGATTCATTGAAGTTAGACATTAACACCGTTGGATACCAGGCGGCTCAGTTGTTCTAGAGGTTAAGCGCTCGCGCGCGAGACTGATAGGTCCTGGGTTTGAATCTCGCGAGGCGAAGTCGTGGATGTGCATTTCTGAGGAGTCCCACAACAGGACGAAACGGCCATCCAGTGCTTTCAGGTTTTCTATGGTGGTCTAGCTTCAATTGACTCACGATCTCAACTATTAAAATAACTGATATTAGTTCATGATGAGGCTATTATTTCTAACCATACAAATCTTTCCACACACACACAAACACAATAATGGCATCTACGTAAATACTCACAGTTATTTACTCCCTAATAACTGACCTGGAGATTGATTCCTTAAATTTCTAATCGCAAACCATGACCTATGTAATTAGTCAAGTTTATAGTTTTGAAAATGTTTCTCAAGGATATGGAGTATTATTCACATTGTGTTCTGAATTCATTTTAATTGAATATAATATGAATCAACATATCCCATCCTAATGATTTGTAATGCTTGTGAATTAAGGCTATATTGAGGCAATACACATAATATGCACACATGTCAATAAGAGACTGATCAAACCAAACCATTCTGTCCTAGACAATCGTTTCTAGTTCTATCCAACTTTCGTTCATTCTTCTCATGTCTGTCTCTGTTTCTCGGCGTAATGTGTACTTTGGTCTCCCTCTTCTCTTTTGGCCTTGGGAATTCAAAGTGAGGGGTTGCCTTGTGACAGAGTTGGGTGATTTCCTCAATGTATATCCTATCCACATCCATCAATTCTTCCTGATTTCTTCCTTCTCTTAAATCTGGTTTGTTCTCTCCTACACTGTGGGTTGTTGCTGATAGTGTCTGGCCAACGGATCCGAAGTATCTTAAGTAGACAACTGTTAATAAACACCTGTATCTTCTGGATGATGGCTTTCGTAATTCTCCAGGTTTCCACCTCATACAGTAGAACTGTCTTGGTATTTGTATTGGAAATTGTGATTTTGGTGTTGGTTGGAAGTTGTTTTGAGTTCCAGATGTTCTTCAGTTTTAAATATGCTGCTCTTGCTTTGCCGATCCGCGTCTTCACATCTACATCAGATCCAAAGATTTTCTTCAGATTGTAATAAATCTTCACAAAACATCGGAATAGTTGACAAAATTATTCATCATTACAATGGTAAGATTTCTAGAGAGAAATTTAATATTTTCTTTTCAGTTAGGCCACGCCGGCGACCATACCACGTTGAAAGCATCGGTTCTCGTCCGATCACCGCAGTTAAGGCCACAAATCATCTGAAATTTGACAACTATGAAAAACTAGAAAGTGATGAACAACTATTTCGTTAGTGATATACGTCCTCAACCTTAATCGAGGTTGGACCTAGGATATCTATGTTTCTTGGTGAAAATTTGACTTTTGGACGACACATGCAGAATCCACTGGTGTACATGTCTGAAATCAATCGATTTTCGATATTGTTCCAGAATCTTCCACTGTCTTTTTGAGTCAATTACCTCACATCCGATATGGTTAAACTTCACTGGTCACAGTTTCTCACTAGAACTCCCAGAATTACTTGCTGAAGTTAGTCTCCAGTAGTAAATACATGTTAATCATCTGTATGAGGGGTAGGGGGATAATAGAGACCAGAGATTGACTAAAAACAAGCTATTTAATTTGATTTGATGTGTAAATACCTTTTACATAACAATATCTGTATTCACTTTAACCTACCAGTTCACTTAAATGACAGTAGCCACGACGGTAAGGCTATCTAAGCTGATGTATTGTGTGCAAAATATCAACTTAGTATTGATGGTAGATAAGAATAAGAATCTTATTCTATTCGGTACTAAAATTCAATTCCATGTATTTGAATGACATAAAAACGTGACATTTTCGGAACAAATCTGAAACCCATTTTCATTTGACCCATTTCGAATTTCAAGTTACTTTGGGGATATGACACTTAGCCCGTTGTTGATATTTTGACTGAATTTTAGTCAGTCTTAATTAGCTTATATTCATCTTGTACGAATTTACTCAACATAGCCATTATGTTACTCATTTCTATAGAATAGATGGAATGTGGTTAATAATGAAATCCAGGATGCGTATATCGTCTTATTTGGGACTATTCATCTGGATCTACGTGCATCTCAGTGCTGATAAAATTAACGATACTACATTCAAATGCCTAAGTGAACATCAACTCTGAGATGCAAATACATCCATCTGACAAGTCATAGATAGGATAAAAGGTGAGTTTTGGATACCCAAGAAAATTTGATAGGATAGTATCCGTCATTTCTAGAGAGGCCCAATTATGAAGACTCAGTCACTTATATTGAAATTACTCACAATGCGATTACAGTTGATGATTTTTTTTTGTTCTTTTCAGAAGCTATCACTTAAAGAACAGCGTCAGTCAGATTTAGTTTCATAAAGAAACATCATTCTTTTTACAGGATTGCAAATAAATAGTCTGGAACAGGTCGGGAGTTTTGATATTGTTCAAGTCCAGCATTTAAACTACTAGATAAAACATAACAAATAATCAGTGATTTATTTGTTATCTTAATAATTATATTAGCTAAGATAGGTCTCAAAGAGCTTTAAAAAACGTTTATTTATGTAAGTTTTTCGACTATTCTTCTTATTGTACTAGTACAAACAGAGAGGGGAGATATTTCTATTGTTATCTTAAAGTTCCACATAACCAAACTATAATGTTTTCTGAGCAAAGATGGATACTGGCTAGAAGTGGAATCCAGGACGCGCGCCACCTCGTCCTATTTGGGGCTCGTCAGCTGGATGTACCTGCATCTCAGAGTCGATGTTCACTCCAAGATTCTAACCCAGTACCTTTCGCTTCAAACGCTATCGCGTTATTAGAGACTGACCAGTTACAGTCCTCAACATCAATGGGAAGATTCAAACAAACAATATCAAGTGAATTTATAATGTTTTCTGTTGTAACACTGTAAAACATCGATAGAAATCTAAACTGAATTAATAGTTTCCCTATAGTTTATAATTGTTCTTTAGTTAGATAGTTAAAAGTAGTCTGCAGAAAACCTCGAATCTAGATTACACTAATAGCCGATATGACAAATTAATTGGTACTAAAGAGTTAAACAAACAGGTCATTAGTCATTACTCAATGGTAAATCCATTGAACATATAAACTTTGTTATAAATCTTTCTATTCTTCATCTACTAGACTCTAAACTGATGGTTAATTTTTCATGTATTTCGAGTATAGAATAAGTTAGTCAATTTTTTTGTTAATATACAGTTTAATGTAGTTAAGATCATGAGTCAATTGAAGCTAGACCACCATGGAAAACCTGAAAGCACTGGACGGTCGTTTCGTCCTATTGTGGGACTCCTCAGCAGTGCGCATTCACGATCCCGTCTCGCGATATCCGAACCCAGGACCTATCAGTCTCGCGTGTGAGCGCTTAACCCCTGGACCACAGTGTCAATGTCTAACTTCAACCATTCACGAAATTGATCAACCATTCACTAATTATCTTCAGTGAGTTAATATCTCCCAACAGACCTGGTTAAACTCCACTGGTTACTGATTCTCATTAGAACACCAGGAAATACTTCAATTGACTCATGATCTGGACTACATGAAACGAACGAACACACACGTAGGGACAATCGAATGTATTTAAGCACAAATTACAGACTATCTCAATAAATTCTGACAACCATACAACAAACAGTTAATTTGCAAATTAACAAGCAATTGCATCAATCTTCACTGTTGCTTCTGTAAATATCAGTTCATCTTCTCTAATTCCATTGTTCATACATTTTCCTACCACTTGCGCTTTATTTCAGTTTTTTCCTTATCGGCCTTTTGCCAAAATACATTCTATGTCTGACCATCACCATATACTACTTATATGGATATAAGTAGACCACACTACACTCGTCCCCCCTTTAAAGCATTCGTTCATGCGGTGCTTCTGCTCTCCGTGTGCACCTTCTTCTTGTACTGTAGTCTGTGCCAAAATCTCCGTCAGAATATCGAGTCTGCTGCGCGCTGACCTCCATAGCTCCGTCGACCTGCCGGGGACCAACATCTGACACCCACCCGGCACCTGGGACGTTCAACACACGTACTCCACCGGCCTGCTGAGCCATCTACATCCTATGTCCGCTCAGCAGCCGCACGTCCCACCGCTCCTCTCCGTCGACAGCATCTGCTACAGCCAACGCCACCCGCCGGAACATTCCACTCGACGTCACCTCCCCGCACCAGACTGCCCCAACCGGCACCTCAACTCCAAGCCCGCAGCGTCGTCCGCAGAACAGCACCCTTTCTCCTCCTGGTTGGCAGCGACACCAAATATAACGAACAAAACCCCCTTCTGATAATATACAGTTTGTTCATAGAAATATCAAAACGAATTCTATGAAAAGATAATCAATTTCATTATATATATATATATACACACCATAACTATCTCTTTTTTTATCAATGTTTAAAATATTTAAATATCATCCAAAAATTGGCATTTTAAATGAAATCGGTAATTGTCAATAAAAGGTCATTGGTTTCTAACAATGTACTAGTTTCAAGAAGAAATCACTTGTCACAATATATACCTATATATACCGAACTGTATAATGATACCCTAGAATGTGAATACATATATAAACGATATACATATACAACTACATTTCAATTATTGGATATTGTGTGCATAATAAATGAATTTGTGTATATGGTGTATCTATGTGTGTGTGAGACAGAGAGAGAGAATGGATTGTTAAGAACAATCAGAAATGACAACTCGCTCTCTCTCTCTAACATTCGCGCGCGAGAGTACACATGTCAGCTCTATCTCTTTGACTACTTACAATAATTCAAAATTCAGTATGCATTAAATAAATAAATAAATAAATTAGGTGAATTTAATCTAGAAATATGACCTAAGTTTTGGAATATGTAATTTCATAAAACTAAATCTAATTGTATAAAGATTTAATGTTCAATTGGTTAGATTTGTGTAATTCTAACGTGTAATCAGAAGGGGTTTTGTGGAAATTTCAGTATTTTCATAGTTGAAATCATGAGTCAATTGAAGATAGACCACCATGGAAAACCTGGAAGCACTGGACGGCCGATTCGTCCCATTGTGGGACTCCTCAGCAATGCGCATCCACAATCCTGTTTCTCGAGATTCGAACCCAGGACCTACAAGTCTCGCGCGAGCGCTTAACCACTAGAGCACTGAGCCGGCATCAGATGGTGTTAATGTCAAACTTCAACCAATCCACGAAGTTTGAGCAACTGTCCACCAATTGTCTTCAGTGAGTTGATATCTCACAACAGAGCTGATCTATATCTAATCGTTTCCATAGGTAAAATAGAACAATGATAATCAGGATATCATCTAACTTATATTTCTATTTGAGAAGAAAAATAGATATTTAAATTGAACTAAATCCTATGTAAAGATTTGTACTTTCCCATTTTTATTGATGATATATTATGGTCTTTCATTGATCAGTCTTTGCTGACGTATGTGTATCGTGAGTAAACCGTCTCGATATACCCTATTATCATATTTGAAGGAATCAATAACCTACATATAAATAAATGAAGAACATACAATTTTTATATTAGCAAATGGAAAAACGAGATTCTAGTTATTTATTTTATTTAAACACATAAATATTGGTACAAAGAAGCACCAGATACATATGAGCCGCACAAATCTCATTTGATTTGTGTGAGGACTGTGATACTGACCAGGTGCGTAAACCGAAGCAGGTGGTTTTCTTAGGGGACCACACCCGGAGCCTTTGACCTAATGGTCTAACCCACAAGGCAGTGGAACGACGTAAAGTGAACAAGAAGACGAGTGGGGACAATCAAATGTATTTGAGCACAAAATTACAGAATATCTCACTAAAATCTCACAACCATACGGTAGGCATTGTAAGCAAAGATGGATAGTGGCTAGCAGTGGAATCCAGGACGCGCGTTTCGTCCTTCATCCATCTTTGCTTACAATGCTTGTGAATTAAGGCTCTATCGAGGCAAAACGCACAGTATACACATATGTCAATTAGAGACTGACCAGTTGCAGTCCTAACACATCGATGAGAAGATTCAAACAAACAATACTAAATGAATTTCATACCGTAAGCAGTTAATTTGCAAACTATCAATCAGCTGTACCAATCTTGACTGGACGGCCGTTTCGTCATATTATGGGATTCCTCAGCAGTGTGCATCCAGGTTTTCCATGGTGGTCTAGCTTCAGTTGATTCATGATTTCAACTATGAAAATACTGAAATCTCCACAGAACCCCTTCTGATCTATAATCATATGCTCACTAGTGACTGACTTCAAGAGATGTTTCCTGGAGTTATAGTGGGAAGCAGTGACCAGTGGAGTTCAACCAGGTCTGTTGTTGAGATATCAACTCACTGAAGATAATTGGTGAATGGTTGCTCAATTTCAACTCCGCCTGCAGCTCTTCTAGAGTTACTGCCGGTCCCAAGCCCACACAAAGGAGGAGGGTTGGGCATGGGGTTAGCGACCCCATCCCGTAGAAAAGCTAACTCGTTAAAAAAACGTTAACCAGAAAAAATAATTCAAACCATTTAAACTCTGCCCTGGGAGTTGAAGGAATAATTATGACGTCTCATGATGAAAGCCGAAATTCTTCGGAAGTCGTGAGACCGATGCACCTTCTAACAACCAGAGCAACACTCTTTATAGGTACATGGAACGTCCGGACAATGTGAGAGACAGGAAAGACCAGCCAAATAGCAATGGAAATGAGGAGATACAACTTGGCAGTACTCGGAATCAGCGAAACCCATTGGACACAAACTGGACAACAAAGGCTAGGTACAGGAGAGATGCTGCTGTACTCCGGTCACGAAGGGGAAATTGCTCCACACACTCAGGAAGTTGCTCTAATGCTATCCAAAGAAGCACGAAATGCACTTGTGGGATGGTAATCTCATGGACCCAGGATAATCAAAGCATCATTCAGAACAAAGAAGCAAGGGATCACAATGAACGTTATCCAATGTTATGCACCCACCAATGATAGCAACGACGATGATAAAGATCAGTTCTACTCAAGGCTGCAATCAATTATAGAGAAGTTCTCACGAAAGGACCTCACCATCCTGATGGGAGATCTAAATGCTAAAGTTGGAGTGGACAACACAGGATATGAAGATGTAATTGGACGACATGGATTAGGAGAGAGAAATGAAAATGGGGAGAGACTTGCAAACCTATGTGCATTCAACAAATTGGTTATAGGCGGCACAATATTCCCATACAAACGCATACATAAAGCTACATGGATCTCACCGGACCAAACCACAGAAATCCAGATAGATCACATCCGTATCAACAAAAAATTCCGAAGATCAATGGAAGATGTGAGAACCCGGAGAGGAGCTGACATAGCTTCAGATCACCACCTGGTTGTGGCCAAGATGAGACTGAAGCTAAAGAAACACTGGACAACTGGACAAACAGCACTACAAAGGTTCAATACAGCCTTCCTTCGAGATACTGACAAGCTCCATGAATTCAAGATAACTCTCAACAACAGGTTCCAGGCTCTACAGGATCTACTGAAAGAATAAGAAACTACTTTGGAGGACAACTGGAAAGGGATAAAAGAAGCACTAACTTCAACGTGCCAGGAGGTTCTTGGTCCTAAGAAGCATCATCACAAGGAATGGATCTCTATGGGAACCCTGGACAAAATTCAAGAAAGGAAGAACAAGAAACTAGCAATTAACAACAGCCATAGTTTATTGTGGAATGAGTTGCCAATATATATCAAAGCACAAGCAGACTACGCAGAAGCAAACACGGAATTGAAGAAAAGCATTAAAGCCGACAAGCAGAAATACATGGGAGAACTAGCAACGGCGGCGGAAAAAGCTGCAAGAGAAGGGAATATGAGACAACTATATGATACAACGAAGAAATTGGCAGGGAGATATAGCAAACCAGAGAGACCAGTCAAGGACAAAGAAGGAAAGACCATCACTGAGATTCAAGAACAGAGGAAAAGATGGGCAGAATACTTCGAGGAACTGCTGAATAGACCAGCCCCATTGAATCCACGAACATCGAAGCAGCCCACACTGACCTTCCAATAGATGTCACTCCGCCAACGATCGAAGAAGTCAAGATGGCCATCAGACAAATCAAAAGTGGGAAGGCGGCAGGACCTGACAATATACCAGCAGAAGCACTGAAGTCAGACATTGAAATAACTGCAAATATGCTTCACCTTCTATTCAAGAAGATTTGGGAAGAGGAACAAGTGCCAATGGACTAGAAAGAAGGATATCTCATCAAGATACCAAAGAAAGGAGATCTGAGCAAATGTGAAAACTACAGAGGCATCAGTTTGTTATCAGTACCAGGAAAAGTTTTCAACAGAGTTCTGCAGAATCGGATGGAAGACGCAGTAGACGCCGAACTTAGGGATCATCAGGCTGGATTCCGTAAGGATCAGTCGTGCACAGACCAGATTACGACATTACGGATCATCGTTGAACAATCAGTTGAGTGGAACTCATCACTATACGTCAACTTCATTGACTATGAGAAGGCGTTTGACAGAGTGGACAGGAGAACATTATGGAAACTTCTTCGACACTATGGAGTTCCTGAAAAGATTGTCAACATTATCCAAAACTCATACGATGGACTACAGTGCAAAGTGGTGCATGGAGGACAGCTGGTAGACGCATTTCCAGTAAGGACCGGAGTCAGACAAGGCTGTCTACTCTCCCCATTCCTCTTCCTTCTAGTGATTGACTGGATTATGAAGAATTTGACATCTGAGGGGAAATACGGAATACAATGGACAGCTCAGAATCAATTAGATGATTTGGACTTCGCAGATGACCTAACCCTCCTCTCTCTCGTACACACGAACAAATGCAGATGAAGACCGCAAATGTAGCAGCAGCCTCTGCATCGATAGGCCTCCACATTCACAAAGGAAAAAGCAAGATTCTCAAATACAACACGGAGAACACCAACCCAATCACACTTGATGGTGAAACTCTGGAAGAGGTGGAAACATTCAAGTACCTGGACAGCATCGTTGATAAACAAGGAGGATCGGATGCAGATGTAAAGGCGAGGATTGGCAAAGCAAGGGCAGCATTTCTACAATTAAAGAGCATATGAAACTCAAAACAACTGTCAACTAATTTCAAAATTAGAATCTTCAATACGAACGTCAAGACAGTTAGTCCTACTGTATGGAGCTGAAACATGGAGAACTACTACATCCATTGTCAAGAAGTTACAAGTACTTATAAACAGTTGTCTACGCAAAATACTCAACATTCACTGACCGGATACTATCAGCAACAGCGTTTTATGGAAGAGGACAAACCAGATTCCAGCTGAAGAGGAAATTAGGAAAAGACGTTGGAAGTGGATCGGACATACATTAAGGAAATCACCAATGTGCATCACGACTCAATCCCTAACTTGGAATCCGGAAGGGATGCGGAGAAGAGGAAGGCCAAAGAACACACTACGCCAGGAAATAGAAGCCGATATGAAAAGGATGAATGTTAACTGGAGAGAACTGGAAAGGAAGGCTCAGGACAGAGTTGGATGGAGAATGCTGGTGAGCGGCCTATGCTCCTCGACGAGGGGTAACAGGCGTAAGTAAGTAAGTGCTCAATTTCGTGGATTGGTTGAAGTTAGACATTAACATCGTTAGGTACCGGTCGTCTCAGTGGTCTATCGGTTAAGTGCTCTGGCGCGAGACTGGTACGTCCTTTGTTGGAATTTCGCGAGACGAGATCGTGGATGCTCACTGCTGAGGAGTCCCATAATAGAACGAAACGGCCGTCCAGTGTTTTCAGGTTTTTCACGGTGGTCTAGCTTCACTTGACTCACGCTTTCAACTATAAACAATCTTTACAAATCCATTTAATTTCAATATTGACAATATTGATTTGGGTGTTATACATATGTATATATCCTTTTTCTTTTATTTCATTACCATAAAATAACACCTCATAAAGTTGGGGGAGAGGGGGTTCGTTTTTTCATTTTTAGTTGTATTCAATAAAAATTAATTGAAAAGTCAAAAATAATCATCTAACTTTTACCCTTATCAATCTTCAGTATGAACTTGACTTAGAAAGGGAATCATCTCTTTCTAATATATAATTTCATCGGTTTAATTTCTATTTTACCCAATGATGACTTTTGTTTAATCGAGTGTAATTATAAAAATTGAATTTTTTTTTCCTTTTTTAAAAGAAAAAAAAAGAGGATACCATTATTTACCTGTCAAAAGAACAACAACAATAATAAAAAAAGAAAAGAAAAAAAAGATCTCCAACCCCCTCCCCCCCCGAACTTTTGTTTTCCAATAACATATGTATACACTTCAATTAAGTTGGGGGTTTTTAGTCACGAATATGTCATCAGTTTTACATGTAAAAGAGAAAAGTGATAGAAATGAAGTGATTGTATAATAAGGTTAAATGATACAATATGATATTGATATTAAACAAATCAGCTAATAAACTAAGAGAATGTGTAATGAAGAGAAAAAAGGGTTAAACGAATGAATGAATGATAGGAAATTTGAAAGATGAAATGATACATTTGAAAGTTAAGTAAGAATTGAAGTAAGAAAACTATGGAATTGAGAAGGTAGGGAGATTCTTAAAAATGGAAAGTATCCTTCTTTCATATATATATATATATATATATATATAAGTGATTTATATTTCAACTATGTTATTATAGAATAAGACTTGTCATTTAGTTAATTTTACTTTTTTTTCTAATGTTTATTGAATTGTAACATTGTTTTTGAATAATGATAATAATAGTTGAGTAAGCATTCATGTGGTTAAAACATTTCACTTAAGACTATTAAGTTGCAAGTTCGAATCCCACTCAAATCTCATTTGATTTGTATCAGGGCTGTAATACTGCCCAGGTGCCCAAACTGGAGCAGGTGGTTTACTTAGAGGGGCCACACCCGGAGCCTTTGACCTAAAGATCTGATCTACAAGGCAGTGGAACATCATTAGGAGATGCAGTCCCATGGTAGCTGGTGACCAACGATTGATTCATACGCTATTTGTTCCCTCAGAATACTGGAGCCCATGTGCACAATTGGTTTGGAATGAGGGTTTCCAACTCCCCTAGGTGAACTTTCCGTGTCCACCAACCGGGTTAAATTGCCGGAAATTCGCTATTCGTTCTCTCAATTTTGTAAACAACAGTAATGCTGTGAGAAGGCAGTGAGTAGGACTTGTGTGGCAGAAGCTATATACTCGTGGTCATGTGAGGGCATTTGGAGAGGGAGAGCGGACTCTACCCACTCTCGGCTGTACTAGGGCGTTTAGGTTTAAGTAGTTAAATAGTATCATACAAAATTATATCTCAAAATTGAATATATAATTTGGTGTTTACTAAGTGAATTGGTTACTTTATAGTTGAAGTGATCAACTTTCAATCATTAAATTCTAGGTTTGAACCCTGTTCTAATGGTTTTAATTTTGATAAAATAACATGATAACGGTAGTATAATAAGAAATATTGTTCAACATTGATTACATGAACTCGTACTTCATAAATAAGCTGAAAGTCAAATTAGTGACAACATTATTCATAGTAATGTGGTGTGGGTCATTTATATCCACATAAGTAGTATATAATGATGGTCGGACATTGAATATATTTCAGTAGAAGATCGATAACGAAAGAACGGAAACGAAACGCAATTGGTATGAAAATACATGTACAATAATAATCGGAGACGATGAACTGATATTTGCAGAAGGAACAGTCAAGATTGAGACAATTAATTGATAGTTTGCAAATTAACTATTTACTGTATGGTTCTCATATTTTACTGAGATATTCTGTAATTTTATGCTCAAATACATTCGATTGTCCCCACCCGTGTTCTTGTTCACTTCAGTAGTACCATTGTAGTGAATGAGAACACAGGCAGGAACAACCAAATGTATTTTAACAAAACATTACAGAATATCTTGACAAAATCTGAGAACCATTCAGTAAACACGTCATTTGCAAAATATCCATCAGTTGTCTCAGACTTGAGTGTGTCTTCGTTTTCATACTAATCACTCTATGTTCTCGTTCTCTTCTCTCCAATCTTCTCAATCTTTTGCCTTCAGGCATTCCACTTTCGATTGATGATACATACTACTTATATCTGTTGACATCAGTAGCACATATCACACTAGCAGTATAGAACAAAATAGGAGACAAAAGGATTGCGTATTAGTAGAAATTACAAAGTGTTTACATATTATGTATACATAGGCACTGATCATCTATTTGAATCTTGCTGTACGTTTTGCAATCTAAACTGTGACAATTTTTAACCCATGTTCCTCTATTATTACTAGTATTGTAGTGTGGTTTACTTATATCCATATAAGCAGTATATGGCGATGGTCAGACATAGAATGTATTTTGGCAGAAGACCGATAAGGAAAGAACCGAAATGAAGAGCAATTGGTAGGAAAATGCATGAACAATGAAATTAGATAAGATGGATTGATATTTACAAAAGGAACAGTGAAGATTGAGACAATTGTTTGTTATTTTGCAAATTAACTGTTCATTGTATGGTTATCAGATTTTAGTGAGATAGTCTGTAATTTGTGTCTAAATACATTCGATTGTCCCCACTCGTGTTCTCGTTCACTACAGTATTATTATTAGTAGTTTCATTTAATATTATCTTTTTAGTACAATACAGAATTGTCAGCACAATATATTTCAACAAGTTTCTGGTTGCTTACTTCTCGGTCGATCCTGACGATAAATATTGAGTGATCCCCAGTTAGAAGTTAGCAGTCCAGTCAATTAACATTTATATGATGTACATTCTTTTCGCTTCATATTGCAATCAACCACCATATCTCTAATTGGGCACTTTTGTAACTTGTTCAACAAAGGGTTGTACACTTTTCAGAAACGTACCTGAATAGGTTATACGATTAATCGTCATAATGATGTATTAAAACAAACGAAATTAGATAACTTGTTGAAATATCTGGATGACAGGAACAGGCAGTTCAGATGTTCAAACAGGTAGCCTTTATATACTACTTAAAAGAGATCTTGTAAGGAGCAGCCACCACGGCAGTACTAGTAGTAATAATAATAATAATAATAATATGAACATCAGTATTTCCTATCATTCTTTTTATTAATATCATCTCCCCCCCCTTTAATATCAAAACCTTACTTTGGTTCATTTGTTTCTTCTTTTTCCCCGCACGAATTCCCTACCCATTATTCATTCTACTTTGAAAAGTGTAATCAACCAATATAATAAATAGATAAGATGTTCTTTTCTTCTTCTAAATCAAATACTACTGATATTGATATCAGATTTGATTATTCTCTTTATGTTGTTGTTCATTTTATTAATATTTAAAAAAGCAAGTAGATAATCTTAATCTGTTTTTATTTTTATGTACACTTTCAGTTATTGATCCCTAATTTCCCCCCCCCCTTGTTCTCTTCTATTATTCTTTTATTACTATTGTCATCATATTAGTTCAAAACATGTCCACATTAATAATAATAATAATAATAATGTTTATGATATGCCTAATTCGGAAGGTTCAAATGGGTTGATCACCTTTTTCGGAATCAATTTTTTTTAAAAAAAAAAAAAGAAAAAAATTTTTTCATGTGTTTATCTTTGTTTTTCCTATGAATTGGTAAATCATAAAATTGATTTGTATACACGCAGATTTTGTGCTCATCAATATACACATGAATATGGATCATATATGTGGGAACACACACACACGTATACATACATACACACATACATACATGCACTTACATTCATACATTTAATCAGTTTCATGCAACAGATAATTCCTTTTTTTCTGAGTTAAATACTATGAATAATAGGGGGGGGGGGGAGGGAGGGGTCAATAAAGGGAAATAAATCGGATTAATGATTTCTTTTTCTTTCTTTTTTTTAATATTCACCCCACCCACACAAAAAAAATAAAACTTTTTTTTCTTTAAAATAATACTGATAATGAGATGTTGATGATACTTTTTTAATGTTTATGATAATAATATTTTTTTGTTGTTGGTTATCCATTAACTTCTTATGACTTGTTGTTTTTGATTGATATCATAAAAAAAGACATCCTGATATTAGAATTCATGGATATACATATATCTTTTTCATAGTTGAAAGCGTGAGTTAATTGAAGCTAGATCACCATGGAGAACCTGGAAGCACTGGATGACGCCAGAGCGCTTAACATCTAGACCACTGAGCCGGTCAGCATTCAATGGTGTTAATGTTTAACTTCAACGAATCCACAAAATTGAACAACCACTAACCAATGTCTTTAGTGAGTTGATATCTCCCATTAGACCTGGTTGAACTCTACTGGTTACTGCTTCTCATTAGAACTCCAGGAAATGCCACTTGGAGCCAGTCACTAGTAAGTATATGATCATTATTAGAATGGGGTTTTGTGGAGATTTATTTGACGATAATTTGATATAAGGTTGTTTATTCCATATTGAAATCATTCATTTTATAAGTATTGGTGATGATATTTGGACTGTTAGAGTAAAGTAATTGTTAAGAGGTTCGAACCAGAACTTGTGCTTAAACCTTTAATCCATTTTTAATGAAATTATTTCTGAAAGACCGAAACAATCATCTTAAGTTTGAAGCTAAAAATTATTATTTCATACATTTCTTGCCCAGGACAGGGTTGGATGGAGAAAACTGGTGTTAGGCCTATGCTTCTCCACGAGAGGTAACAGGCGTAAGTTAGTAATTCCATACATTTCACTTGAATAAACTATTAATTGGAGCAATATTAAAGAGTAAACGTCTTGACTTACCAACTTTACATACAAATCTAAAGTTTGAAAAATCTTGCTACATGATCGATTTTCTAATATTCTTCTGATATATTCGATGTTCAGCTAGTCCAAACATTTAAAGAGCTGAGTTAACTATATCAGTTGTTAACATTCTACAATTATTACTTAATAGGAATTTAGATAGTCAATACATTATTATTACAGCTCAAATTGTCATATCGTGGTATTGCGAAATACGTTAAAATCAAAGATGGATATTGGCTAGTAGTGGAATCCAGGACGCGCGCCACCTCGTCCTATTTGGTACTTGTCAGCTGGATGTACCTGCATCTCAGAGTTGATGTTCACTCTGGGACTCGAGGCAATACGTACAGAATGCACATATGCCAATTAGAGACTGACCAGTTACAGTCCTAAACATCAATGGGAAGATTCAAATAAACAATACTAAGTGATTTTATACGTTAAAATCACCTTGTTTGTCTTTTGATATTATAAACTAAAATCATTTTTATTGGTTGTTTAAATCTTCAGATTGGTATCTATGGCTACATTTGACTTGTCTTTTTTGGTATATGTGCATCTTGTGTGGATTGCTTCAATATTGTCATGAGCACAAGCATTTTGGGACTCATCATATTGATTAATCTGTATCCCAGAGTTGGTGTTCATTCCAGGATTCTTTAAAGTTTAATTCTTTGCTTGTAATCCACTTACTTGACAGTTTAATAAGTCATCAAGTAACTGGGTAGAGATTATATATGTTAGCAATGAAACTTAAGTTGAAATATATAATGAAGTTAAATAGTACACAAATCAATATTTTCCAAGTTTAAACCATCTACTGATCTCAATTAGGCAACTACAAAAAAACCTGGGGATACTGGGCATCTCTTTCGTCCTATTTTAAGACTCTTCAACAGTGTATGTCTACAACCTCACTAAAGTCATATACATCATTAAATCCCGACTTGTCTGTCTAAACTTGAAAGTCCTGGGTTTGATCCATTTTAACAGGTCGTGAATGTATACTGATAAGGAGTCCTACACGAAGACAAAAATGTTATCCAGTGCTTCTTAGTTTTTGATGATTGTTTAACCAACATTAATCTATGATGTAAACTACAGAAAGTAATATTTCCCAATAAAAAGCTGATTTCAGCTTTGAACTATCCCAGTACAAACTGACTTTAATCAGATAATTACTGAAACCTATGGAGTATTACATGATAGGTAATAATAATTCGGCAGTAGAAATCAAACCCCGTAAATTCAGTAATCGTATCAGGCACTAGATAATAATATTTCAATGTGATATATCTCATCATTTCGTTCAATAACAAGAACTCATAGAAACTATATCATTTAAATAGTATCCAAGGAAAGAATTTCAATATAAGGATAATATATCATATTACTTACTTACTTACGCCTGTTACCCCTCGTCGAGGAGCATAGGCCGCTCACCAGCATTCTCCATCCAACACTGTCCTGGGCAATCCTTTCCACTTCTTTCCAGTTAACATTCATCTTTTTTCATATTTACTTCTATTTCCCGGCATAATATGTTCTTTGGACTTCAACTTTTCCGCTTCCCTTCCGGATTCCAAGTTAGGGTTTGCCTCGTGATGCTCAGGTAAAAGAAGGAGAGTTGGGCATAGGGTTAGCGACCCCATCCCACAGAAAACTAACCCGCTAATTCAATAATATATCATATAAACTCTATATTTTCGTATAATTATCAAACTAGAAAAAATTATATAAATCAAAATTAAATTGAATTCTTCGTTTTATTAATAGTTGACCTAATCTATCAAAATTTTGAATAAATTATCTCTTTCTATTAGGCGATATGATCAATTTGATTTAGTCATGATATAATAAAAGAAAATTAGTTTAAAACTGGAGCTCATTGATGTCATATCGCTTAATTTTCTTTTTTTCTTTCTTTCATTGTTGAAAGTGTGAGTCAATTGAAGCTAGACAACCATGGAAAACCTGGAAACACTGGATGGCCGTTTCGTCCTATTATGAGACTCCTCGGCAGTGAGCATTCACGATCCTGCACTCGCGAGATTCCAACTCAGGACCTACCAGCTTCGCTCCGGAGCACTTAACCGATAGACCACTGAGCCGACCGGTATCCAACGGTGTTAATGTCTAGCTTCAACCAATCCACGAAGTTGAGCAACCATTCACCAATTATCTTCAGTGAGTTGATATCTCAATAACAGACTTGGTTGAACTCCACTGGTCACTGCTTCCCACTATAACTCCAGGAAACATCCCTTGAAGTCAGTCCCTAATGAGCATATGATTATCATTATTATCAGAAAGGGTTTTGAGTTGGAATGGTGATTCAATTGAAGCTTGACCACCATGGAAAACCTGGAAGCACTGGACAGCCGTTTCGTCCTATCGTGGGACTCCTCATCAGTGTGCATCCACGATCCGTGATCTCTGATTCGATATTCATATAAAGAGTTTCTTTCAAACTGTTAGTGTTTTCTTTCAGGATGTTGTCTTGGTGTTAAATCCTATCGACAATACTTCGACGGATATTCATATTTGCTTAATTGATTAGTAATGAACGGATTCTACCGATTTCACCGCAACGTAAGTAAGTAAGTAATTAGGTAAGTAGGTAAGTAAGTAAGTAAGTAAGTAAGCAAACAAGTTAGTTAGTTAGTTAGTAGCCTGACTAGTAACAAAAGGGCAAAACCGACATCGTAATTTCTCTTACTAGCCATAATCTATCTGTTATCCAAATTTGAATCTTATCTTCAAGATATCATGTCAGTTTATTATGAATAAAATCATATATAGATAGTCAGTGAGTTTTCACATTTTGATTTCGTTGTTTCTATTACAACATATCAATTACATTTCTTTGTATTCATTCCAACACTTGGTATATTAGAAGGTTTTCTGTGGGAGATTTTAATTAATTTTTATATTTACTTGAAAAGGGGGTTT
>NC_031496.1:30668830-30718715 GCF_000237925.1 Schistosoma mansoni
GGTGTTAATGTCTAACTTCAACCAATCCATTATTGAAATAAAATTATTAAAAAATAAACAACTAACTATTCAAAACTACTGATTGAACTACTGAATAATTGAGTAGTATGAATCATATCAAAACAGTCACTCAATTAGAAGGGCTTTTGTGGAGATATCAGTATTTTTTATCGTTGAAAGCATGAGTCAATTGAAACTAGACAACCATGAAAAACCTGAAAGCAATGTACGTCCCTTTCGTCCTATTGTGGGACTCCTCAGCAGTGCGCATCCACGGTTAAGTGCTCTGACGCGAGACTGGCAGGTTCTGGGTTCGAATCTCGCTGGCGAGGTGGGATCGTGGATGCGCACTACTAAGGAGTCCTATAATAAGCCGAAACGGCCGTCCAGTGCTTCCAGGTTTTCCTTGGTGATCTAGATTCAATTGACTCATGCTTTCAACTATAAAAATCATTCAAGTATTTATATCATTCAATCACATATGTCATAGATACACTTTAATATTACAAAATGTTGTGAGGTAAACGAATGTGATACATAAGAATAGAAAGTTGTAACTAACTGATAAATGAATAATAATAATAAGAAGATGATGACGAACAATACAAACACTAAATACCACATTGTTATGATACGTTTTCGTCGTATAAACTGGTCGATACATCACAGAAGGAAAACTGGATTAAAAGAAAAAAGAAGAAAGGCACATTCAAGGTGATTTATATGTATATGATATAAAGAGTGAAAACTGTTCATTCTTGGTATTTAAATAATTTCTGTCATGTCATAAATCTTATCAACCTTGGTACCATTGATATTTCAATACATAGATACACACTATACAGTACTTGCACACACACACACATAATGAAATGTATGTATGTATGTATGTATCTAAGCATCAAACTGCCTATATGCATGCATGCATGCATGCATGTGTACATTTTTGATACATCAAAAGATATATATGTATATTATTACATTGATAAAGATTACTAATACTACTTATTATTGTTGCTACTAGTAGCATCATATCATCTTAATGAAATATAATAAAGATTAGTATATTAAAAAGGCAACAACTGTTTTGGTGAAATAATGAATGAGAGATAGATAGATAGATAGGTAGGTAGGTAGGTAGAGTTTACCTCAAATTTTGCTACAATGTAAGAAAATTATTGAAGATTATTGAATTGAAGAGAAAGACAACAGGGTAAAATAGACTCTTATAGAAATAGTAAATAAGACATTTACTGGTAATATAAAAGTACAAAATGAATGAATAAGATAAGGAGAGATTATTATTATTTGAACACATAAACATTGGTACAAAGAGGCACCAGATATATATGCGCCACACAAATCTCATTCGATTTGTGTGAGGGCTGTGATACTGCCCACGTATCCAAACTGAAGCAGGTGGTTTTCTTAGGGGGCCATACCCGGAGCCTTTGACCTAAAGATCTCATCCACAAGGCAGTGGAGCATCGTAAGGAGATGCAGTCCCATGGTAGCTGGTGACCAACGATTGATTCATACGCCATTTGTTTCCTCAGGATACTGGAACCCATGTGCACCATTGGTTTGGAATGAGAGGTTTCCAACTCCCCTAGATGGACTTTTCGTGTCCACCAACCGGGTTAAAGCGCCGGACATTCGCTTTTTGTCCTCTCACTTTCGTAAATAACACCCCCACCACGAGAACGCATTTAAGACATTTAAAAGTAATAAAAAAATACAAATGAATGAGTAAGATAAGGAGAGAAAGGGACAGTCTTCATCTTTTCCATTATTGTAATGATTTGATATAGTATCAGAAGAGGGTATACCTTATTAAGAGATTTCTTTTATTGAATGGTATAGTGAGATTATGCATTTACATAAAATCCATAAGTACTATAAAAGGGAAACTTTCTAAAGAAGTAAATAGAAAAACTCTTTAAATTATTATAAGCAAAGATGGATGGTGGCAAGCAGTGGAATCCAGGATGCGTGCTAATTCGTACTATTCGGGAATCGTCAGCTGGATATACCTGCATCTCAGAGTTGATGTGTCACTCTGGGACTCAAACCCAATACCTTTCGCTTCGAATACCGTCGCATTTAAATGAAATTCTTATTTGCTTACAAATCGGTAAACTCACAACAGATTTCTCTAATTTATAATCATAAATCATGACTTATAAGACTGAGCGAAATTGAAATTAGATAAGGCCGACACTGATACTTAATTTTAATATGTTTTTCTTCAAATGTCAACATGTTATCCATTAAGCTACAAAGATGAGGTCCTTGCTAAATTTTTCAATGTGTATCTCAGTATAAAGATAAACAATAGTGTACTACAGTAGTGCTGCTACCTAATAGATCCCAGTTATCCTAGCAACCAAAGTGCCTAAATTAATTATTGTACAAATATTGATTCAGATATTTACTACTGTTTAATATTATACGTGTTAATAGACGATAGACATCGAAACATTATAAACATAATGATATAAATTAAGAGAATAATTTAGTAGATCAGTAGGGGTTTTGTGGAGATTTCACTATTTTCATAGTTGAAATCATGAGTCAGTTGAAGCTAGACAACCATGGAAAACCTGCAAGCACTGGACGACAATTTCGTTCTATTGTGAGACTCCTCAGTAGTGTGCATCCATGACCCCGCTTAGCGAGATTCGAACCCAGGACCTATCAGTCTCAAGCCAGAGCACGTTACCTCTAGATCACTGAGCCGGCTATCCGTTGGTGCTAATGTCTAACTTCAACCAATCCACGAAATTGAGCAACCGTCCACCATTGTCTTCAGTGAGTTGATATCTCCAAACAGACCTGGTTGAAATCCACTGGTCGTTGTTTCTCACTAGAACTCAAGGAAATACCTCACGGAGCCAGTCACTAGTGAGCATATGTTGATTATTATCAGAAGGGGTTTTGTGGATATTATAGTAATTTTGATAGTTGAGATCATGAACCAATTGAAGCTAGACCACCATGGGAAACCTGGGTTCAAATCTCGCGAGATGGGATCGTGTATACGCACTGTTGAGGAGTCCCATAATAGGACAAAACGGCTGTCCAGTGCTTCCAGGTTTTCCATGGTAGTCTAGCTTCAATTGAATCATGATTTCAACTATAGATAAAAAATTACTTAAAATCTTCACAGAAAACCCACTTAAAACTGAAGTTGATCATTTTCTGTTGCCATGCATACATCTTGAACGGATTGTCTAATTAGAACGCTAACTTACACGTTTTAATATATTTGATAAATAGCTAGTAATCCAATTTAGGACTAAGACTTCGTTATACTTGGGACTCCTCAGTTGAATGCAATTATACTCTGTCGCTGATTTTCTCACTGGGATTCTAACCCAGAACCTTTTCAGAAGGGGTTTTGTGGAGATTTCAGTATTTTCATGGTTGAAATCATGAGTAAATTGAAGTCAGACCACCATGGGGAACCTGCAAGCACTGAATGGCCGTTTCGTACTATTATGGGACTCCTCGGCAGTGCGCATCGACGATCCCGCCTCGCGAGATTAGAACTCAGGACCTACCAGTCTCGCGTCAGAGCATTGGTGTGATATTTCATATACCAATAATGTATATTAAAAAGATGACAGACTATAATATTAAAAGTTAGGTAAAATGTTTTGTGCTTGCATGTTTAATCATAGTAAAAAAGATAAATCAATTCGTAGTTTTACATTATAAAATAAAACCGATTGAAAAACTACCAAAAGTAGGAAACAGTGAACAACTGTACCGTCACGATATGGAACTCAGCGACTCTGCACATCTATATCATTGCAAAATATTGAACTCGCTAAACTTTATGCCAAGAAATAAGTTCAGAATTCAATGAATTACAATCCTTACTACAGTTCATTTGTGATTTTATCATAATACATAAATTTGCTACTTTAGGGTGGACATTAGGAATCTGGAAGTTTACCTAGAAGTAAATCACAGTTACTTCGTTCTGATTTAAAACTCTTAAGTTGTACATAATTACGATCATACACTGAATCGAGCTCAAAAATCGAATCCTGAGGGGGGGGACAACATTTTACTTAAAAGTGCAGTTGCATCTAGCTGACGAATGCCAATAGACATGACACTTGGTTCCAGAGTATCTTGTCAACCAACATCAACTACTTGGCAAACCAGAAATCTCATGTTTTCTAGCGAGTACAATAACATGTATTCACCAAGACAAAAGAGAATGCTTAACACAATTTTTTTTCAACTTCAGTTCTCATTACATGTAGAGTAGAATCAAGTGTCTGCTTGTACGAGTACTTATGCGCAGTGATAATGTTTTTCTAACTGTTATAATCAGACTAAACAATATGATATTCGAACTCAAAAACCTTTTATGAAAATCATCAACCGAACAACCTTAGACCACTGATGAAAAATGAAGGTTCTGAATAGATGCTACATTCTACTATGAGATTCCTCATCAGTGCACATTCAACAACTCACATTTAGTAATCATACTCAAAACAGTATGTCTCACACACAAACACTTAACATCTAGAACACTAACCCAACATCCAACAGTGTCAATTTCTACTGAGAATTTGTGATCAGTGGAGTTCAACCGTATCGCTTGTGGAAAATTCACCCATCAAAGACAATGGAAGATGATCAAACAATATTGTAGATTAATTGAAGTTAGATGGTGACACTGTTGGATGTGGAGTTAGTGGTTTAGATATTAGGTGTTTGTGTGAGAGACCGAGTGTTCTGGATTCGATGTCCTGTTGTGGATATTGACTTCTGAGGACTTCTGTGGAATCCCACACTATACTGGGACGACCGTCTGAGATCAGTTCATCATTTCAATAAAAGTCGACAATCTCTACAACCCTATAATTTCAAAAGTATTTTAATCTATTCACTGCTGAGGAGTCCCATAATAGGACGAAACGGCCATCAAGTGCTTCCAGGTTTTCCATGGTGGTCTAGCTTCAACTGACTCATGATCTCAACTTTATATTCAATAATAATAAAAGAATGATAATAAATCACCTGAAAGAAATAACTATGTTCTTCAGAACCTGTTATCGTTTAGTGAGTATTCTCATTACTCACAATAGTGTTTTTAAGCATATGAATTCAATAACCTTCAAACATTATGATAATAACATGTTTCAATGATAGTTTATCAATCGGAATCATTAAAATGATAATGACCATTACAAGAAGTCATCATGATAATAATAATGATGTAATTACATTTTTGTGTATATTTCCAATTACATCACTTGCTGAGATATGTATATGCATATTATTATTACTATTATTAGTGTTGGATTCTTTATGGGTGAACAATCATTGTAGATGGAAAGTATATAGTGAAAGATGCTAAATAGGTGACGTAAACTCTGTTGTATATCATCGAAGATAATTTCATTGATAAAAGATAACCCGAAAACTTCAGAAGGTGATCTAACTTTGAGTTCATAAATGATTATAATATTTATCAGATAAAAACCCCTATCATTCTTATCATAAAAGGTTATTCAATTGATTGAAATGTATTCAGTTGTTTTCATTTAGTAGAAAATAGATAGGGATAGAATCTGATCAAGATTTGAGATTATCAGGCAGTTGGTGGCAATAGAAAGAAAACTCTTCCTGGAATAGATTTCGAGTTAGTTGGTTTATCTGTAACATTGGAGAAAGTGATGTTTTCTGTGCTGTTTGAACAAGTGTCATTCAGATTTACAATCTGAAATATCTTCATTAAATTATTCAACCCTTTAACTAACGAGTCAACATTCTATAATCGATATTTCAATCTCATGAACCGATCCACAACAGTAAATTATTGCAAACTTTTATGTACTAGTGAAATTAATTGACCCGATATCTAATGGCTTACATCCACTGAATCCATTTGCTTCATGATGATGACTAAACAATACCATTGGTTATCAGTATAGGGTTGTGGAGTTTGTCGACTTTTATTGAAATCATGAACTAATCTAAGTCAGAACACCATGGGATTTACAGAGGCACCGGACAGTCGTCCCACAGAAGTTCCACAACAGTCCTCAGAAGTCAATATCCACAACAGGACATCGAATCAAGAACACTCAGTCTCGCACACAAACACCTAATATCTAAACCACTAACTCCACATCCAACAGTGTCACCATCTAACTTCAATTAATCTACAATATTGTTTGATCATCTTCCATTGTCTTTGATGGGTGAATTTTCCACAAGCGATACGGTTGAACTCCACTGATCACAAATTCTCAGTAGAAATTGACACTGTTGGATGTTGGGTTAGTGTTCTAGATGTTAAGTGTTTGTGTGTGAGACATACTGTCTTGAGTATGATTACTAAATGTGAGTTTGTGAATATGCACTGATGAAGAATCTCATACTAGAATGAAACATCTGTTCAGAACTTTCGTGTTTTCAATAATTGTTTAATTAATACCAATCCCTGACATTACTTACTTACTTACGCTTGTTACCCCCAATGGAGCATAGGCTGCCAACCATCATACTCCAACCCACTCTGTCCTCGATCATCCATTCTATCCAATCACTGTTCATTCTTCTCATATCTGTCTCCATTTCTCACTGTAATGTGTTCTCCGGTCTTCCTCTTCTCCTTTAGCCTTCAGGATTCCATGTGATGACATGTCTTGTGATGCAGTTGGGTGTTTTCCTCAATAAGTCCCTAACATAGATCATAATATTACGGTCATAAAAAGTGTATGTTGTCAATCCATGAAGGTTGATGTTTTTGTTTAAATGACATGCAAATTATATGGATACTATGTAGTCATCACCATATTTGTCTACAGTAATATTATCAGAAGGAGTTTTGTGGAGATTTGGTATTTTCATAGTTGCAAGACTGAGTCAATTGAAGCTCACTAGTGACTGACTTCGAGAAGTATATCCAGGAGTTCTAGTGAAAAGCAGTGACCAGTGGAGTTCAAACCACGTCTGTCGTGAGATATCAACTCACTGAAGACAATTGGTGAACGGTTGCTCAACTTCTTGGATTGGTTGAAGTTAGACATTAATACCGTTGGATACCGGTCGGCTCAGTGGTCTATCGGTTAAGTGCTCTGGCTTGAGACTGGTAGGTCCTGAGTTGGAATCTCGCGAGGCGGGATCATAGATGCACGCTGCTGAGGAGTCCCATAATAATAGGAGACGGCCGTCCAGTGCTTTCAGGTTTACAATGGTTGTCTAGCTTCAATTGACTCACACTTTCAACCATAGTAATATTATAAATTCTTTTAACTCTATATTATTTTATGGTTATTATTGTTGTTGACGTATTTATCATATGAGTTGTTTGCAACAATGTCTGTTTTTTTTGTTTTTGTTATAATCTCTACCCTGTTTTTTTTGTTTTACTGATAGAAGAAAACAAAAATTTAGAATTACTGAAATATTTGAGTGAAACTTTATCAACTTATCAATCAATAAATTGACTATTGAGTTGATCTAAATGCCAAAAAAGAAATGAACATTGGATTTCTTTATTTTTTTCTTCTTTTGTAGATCACAGTTTTTTTTGTTTGATTTATTACTTGGTTATTATTTAATATACCAAGTTGTTTGAAATCAGACGGCTCAGTGGTCTATAGGTCAAGTGCTCTGGCGCGAAACTGGTAGGTCCTGGGTCCGAATCTCGCGAGTGCGGTATCGTGGATGTGCACTGCTGAGGAGTCCCGCGATAAGACGAAACATCTGTCCAGTGCTTGCAGGTTTTTCATTGTGGTTTAGCGTCAATTGATTCATGATCTCAACTATCAAAATTACTATAATATCCACAAAACCCCTTTCAAGTATATATAAAAATTACTTAAAATCTCCACAGAAAACCCTCTAATATACCAAGTGTTGGAATGAATACAAAGAATGTAATTGATATGTTGTAATAGAAACAACGAAATCAAATGTGAAAACTCACTGACTATCTATATATGATTTATTCATAATAAACTGACATGATATCTTGAAGATAAGATTCAAATTTGGATAACAGATAGATTATGGCTAGTAAGAGAAATTACGATGTCGGTTTTGCCCTTTGTTACTAGTCAGGCTACTAACTAACTAACTAACTTGTTTGCTTACTTACTTACTTACTTACTTACCTACTTACCTAATTACTTACTTACTTACGTTGCGGTGAAATCGGTAGAATCCGTTCATTACTAATCAATTAAGCAAATATGAATATCCGTCGAAGTATTGTCGATAGGATTTAACACCAAGACAACATCCTGAAAGAAAACACTAACAGTTTGAAAGAAACTCTTTATATGAATATCGAATCAGAGATCACGGATCGTGGATGCACACTGATGAGGAGTCCCACGATAGGACGAAACGGCTGTCCAGTGCTTCCAGGTTTTCCATGGTGGTCAAGCTTCAATTGAATCACCATTCCAACTACATAAAATTACTAAAATCTCCACAAGACCCCTTCTGATAATAATCAACATACTCTCACCAGTGAATGGCTCCATGAGGTATTTCCTGGAGTTCTAGTGAGAAGCATTGACCAGTGGAGTTCAACCACGTTTGTTGGGAGATACCAACTCACTGAAGACAATGGTGAATGGTTACTCAATTTCATGGATTGGTTGAAGTTAGACATTTACAGCGTTGGATGCCGGCTCAGTGGCCTACAGGTTAAGCGCTCACACGGGAGACTGGTAGGTCCTGTGTTCGAATCTCGCTGGCAAGGTGGGATCGTGGATGCACTCTGCTGAGTCCCACAATAGGACGAAACGGCCGTCAAGCAGTGCTTCCATGTTTTCCATGGTGGTCTAGCTTCAATGGATTCATGATCTCAACTATCAAAATCTTTAAGTATTGAATACTATTAAACGAATCTCGTTGACAAACTCTTGCTGAACAATTTCAACTCATGATACAAGTACTTGGTCGACAGTTTATGTATAAATATTGATCAAAAGTTCTCATTTAATAGAAGAAAAGAAAATAGTAAATTATTATTATTCTGAATACGTAACAATTTTTTTTAGATACTGATAAACTTTGACAGCTATTGTGTAATTCATACAGCCATACACACACCCACACCCATACAACTGTAGTGTTGTCAACTTATATGACCTATACACCAAGTTATCTATCACTATTGATTGAAATATGGAGCAAAAATTATTTTTCTTGAAAAAAAAAGTTTTTTTTATCTCCAAAAAAATAAAGAAAAACTCAGATCAATAGATAAATAGTTACAAAAACCTTATTGTTCTTTCTCGCTCTCTCTCTCAGTTTCCAGAAAATAATGACAAAAGTTAGTTGTAAAGTGAAACCATTATTATTCTTAGGACTACTTTCTATTCAACTGATGACTTAATTACTTACTTACGTCTGTTACTCCCAATGGAGCATAGGCCGCCGACCAACATTCTCCAACCTACACTGTCCCTGGCCTTTCTTTCTAGTTCTATCCAATCACTGTTCATTCTTCTCATGTCTATCTCTATTTCTCGACGTAATGTGTTCTATGGTCTTCCTCTTCTTCTTTGACCTTCAGGATTCCATGTGATGACATGTCTTGTGACGCAGTTGAGTGATTTCCTCAATGTGTGTCCTATTTACTTCCAGCGCTTCTACCTGATTTCTTCTTCCTATGGAATGTGGTTTGTTCTCTCCCACAGTAGGTTGTTGCTGATAATGTCTGACCAACGGATCTGAAGTATCTTGCGTAGACATTCAACTAATGATGTAAAAAGTTTAATTTTGTAAATATACACATCATATAACCTTGTTGATATTTTGCTAATTCAAATTGTAAGGTCGTAATTTACAATGGATTGATCACTAGGTAATGATCAAGGTCATGTGTGTCAGGTCCTTTTTAGTGAAGATCGAATCTTATCGACCAAGTTGCAATGTGATCACTAATCTAGGTGTCTCAAAATTGCTTGGACTATGTTGGAATAAGATAGTGATTGAAGATAGTCAACAACAAACCATGGATATAGGTTTCGCACTATTTGGCACTCGTCAGCAAGCTGTATCTGTAATCTTGAGGGAACCGATTCTCTCTCAAGGATTCGATCACGTGTCTCGCAACTCCATGGTCAGAGACGTTACCACTTAGCTATCTGGACCACGACTGATCTCCTGTCAGACTGAGATGTATTTACAACTGATTGATCACTAGGTGTTGATTAATGTCATGTGTGTCAGATCCTTCTTAGTGCAGATTGAATCCTATCTACCAAGTTTCTTCGTTCATTTATTGTTGTGCAAACAGTTCTAATGAAATAAGACTACAGGTTAGAAAAGTTATCCTTTCTTTAGTAGGGAAATCAGTTTAAATTATGATTTTGAAACAAAGACAGGGATATTGAAAATCTTTCATTACCATTTCATTCAATGATGATTTTTTCAAGAGATTTTTCAATAATAACTTATCTTAATTAGATCACCGTTGAAAACTGTGGACAACTGAACGACCGTTTCAAACAGGTGTGGGAATCCTTAGCGGTTCGCGTCAATGATCTTGCATCTAGGAATTGAACCTGGAAATTTCTGTCTCGCTGGTGAACTCTTACTCTCAAGACAGATGACCAGGCATTCCCTGGTTTACAAATCTAACTTCAATCAGTTGATGATATTACACGACCGTCGTTTACTGACTACGGTCGATAATTGTCTCACACACGACATGCTCTAATTCCACTGGTTACCAATGGTCACTGATCAATATAGTAGTTTAACATGTCTATTCAATGTGTGTTGGTTCTGTGTTCAATAGATTTATTGATGTCTGTAAGCAATGCAATGAGAGTCTCACCATAGTTATCTTTAAAGCATTACTTGCATTTATTGAGACAACTAAGTGAACAGTGTTGAGATTGAACACAGGAAACTCCGAATTTCGACAGACTGAAGTGGTTGAAACGTATATCATATGTCCTCAACGACCCACTACCTTGACACGTAATATCCCCTGGGTTAAATTAGGCTCGGAAAAATTTAGGGGGACAAAAAAAATCTATCAATAATCTATGAAGTCATGGGCTATTGATCTAAGCCATGCTGGTATGCGCAGACCACTTGGTTGAGACCTATTCGATTCTCGTGACCAATGGATTGGAAACATGAAGTGAGTTGTCTCAAAGCCAATCATGGTGGGACAGTTGCATTCAATCTCTATCCACTCACTTACAATGAGTTAATAAATCATTGTGTACATTTTATCCCACGAATTCATTTTACCTTCTCGAATCACGGCCTCTGTGCTTATTCTTCTTTAGCTGTTACTGGCATTACTACTTTAATCCACTGACTGACTGACTACCTAGTTCATATCTGTTAGTCACTATGGTATATCTGTACTATCTAATGGACTAATGTCCCTCTTGGGATTCGAACTCATTGCACCTAGTATCACGATCAGAAAAATTCTCACCTAGCTATTCTCATTGCACCTGACGTCTTGTGAGACTGGAAAAGGCAGTCTCGGATTCCGAGAATAATATTTGTCCCTTAAGAATTAAAAATTCCACCTGATGATTAACAACTGCCAATTATTATGAAATCTAGGACGACCTGAGAGATTTGTTGACTGCTTTTACATATCTTACATCAAAATAGGATGAACATGAGGTCCGGTCACTTTAGATTTATATATCTCTGAATAAATACAATTAATCTGGATTCCTATTGGATCGAAAAATGATAGTTGATGTTGAAGATACCACCAGTATTGTAGATTGACAACACTTTACCAGTAACATCTTCTATAATCGAATCGTGTCCACCCAGTTAAAATCAGAAGTCAGAAGCTAAGAGGTCGGAAGATATATTTGATGCGTTATCAATATATCGAGAAGCGATTGATCTAATCTGACTAATGATCGAAGAAGATGTTTCCCACACCGTACTGTAACGTGATCTGGCGCGGATGCATGACCGAACACCTTCAGCTAAACAAGTCCACTAAAACAAATGTGTTCAGCATCCAACGTCGAAGACAAAAATCTATTGATTTTGGGGAATTATTTACAGCTACAATGTATTTCATTGTTAAGCTTCTTAGTTGAATCGAAATAGCCCAATATTAACCCTACCTTAAATCTTAGTTTAATCATTAAGGAATTTCATAATTGATTTTGAAGAGATTGTCAAAACAGAATTTTTCTCCTCGTAATTCAAATGGACAGGAATTGTGAACAAATCTATGAATATTAATATAAATTTTTAGGCAAATATACATTTATCAGAAGGGGTTTTGTGAAGATATAGTATTTTCATAGTTGGTAAGTCCTGTGTTCGAATCTCGCTCGCGAGGCGGGATCGTGAATGTGCACTTCTGAGGAGTCCCATAATAGGACGAAACGGCCGTCCAGTCCTTCCAGGTTTTCCATGGTGGTCTAGCTTCAATTGACTCACGCTTTCAACTATTCAAATATACACTTTGCATTCTAATTGTTGTACGTTTAATGTTTTTCTTTTTTCAAGTTTATCAAGTTATACAGAGTTCAGTAGTTGATAAGCGGCTAGTCAATTATATAACACTGTCCTAAATGATAACCATCTGCATTATGTTAGGATTCATTGGTCTGTTCAAATACCTTGAATAGTTTTTTGAAGGCCAACCAAATACAGTCTTATAGAAAAAGAAAGAGAGAGTCCAAGAATGAAATTATAGATTAATTCAGTATGATAATCGTTTACAATTCAGTTATTGATTATTTGATTATGATATTTAATTGTATTCCAACAATTTCCGTTAATTATTTCTTCATTATGACATTCTTTTACACTATGATCAACAACAGTCTACTATGGGAGAGAACAAACTAGATTCCAATTGAAGAGGAAACTAGGAAAAGATGATGGAAGTGGATAGGACATACACTGAGGAAATCATCAAACTGTATCATGAAGAAAGCCCTAACTTGGGATGTTGAAGGGAAACGAAAAATTGGAAGACTAAAGAACATATTGCATCAGGAATTGGAAGCGAATATGAAAAAAATGAATAACTACTGGAAAGAACTGGAGAGGATTGTTGAGGACAGAGTTGGATGACGAATACTGGTAGGCGGTCTCCGCTTCTCCACGAGTGTTAACAGCCGTAGGTAAGTAAGTAATAGTCATTACAAAGAAGATCTGTTTACAAAAGTGTGATATTTCTCTACAATATTGTCATTCTGCATTTTGTGTAACATATTGCCGTTCTAGTTTACTAAGCTTCCCTGGATTATTAATACTTAAACAATACTAATGATTTGTATGAGAATTATGATTATATTTATGGAGAATTTTTGATTTAGAACAGAATCGATAGTTTGAAACAGACTACTGATTATAATTATGGTTTAATTATAGGTAATGAATTAACTCCGCCTGTAGCTCCTCCAGGGGCTACTGCCGGTCCCAAGCCCACACAAAGGAGGAGGGTTGGGCATGGGGTTAGCGACCCCATCCCGTAGAAAATCAACTCGCTAAAAAAACGCTAACCAGAAAAAATCATTCAAACCATTCAAACTCTGCCCTGGGAGTAGAAGGAAAAATGACGTCTCATGATGAAAGCCGAGTTCCTTCGGAAGTCATGAGGCCGATGCACCTTCTTACAACCAGAGCGACAATTTTTATAGGTACATGGAATGTCCGGACAATGTGGGAGACCGGCAGAGTCTTCCAAATTTCTGCGGAAATGAGGAAATACAACCTGGAAGTGCTTGGAATCAGTGAAACACATTCGACGCAGGTTGGACAACAACGACTGTCTTCAGGGGAACTTCTGTTATACTCCGGTCATGAAGAAGAAAATGCCCCACATACACAAGGAGTGGCACTGATGCTGTCTAGAAAAGCACAAAATGCACTTATAGGATGGGAATCTCATGGACCGAGGATCATCAAAGCCTCCTTCAAAACAAAGAGAGAGGGCATTACAATGAACATCATCCAATGCTATGCGCCGACCAACGACTACGATGAAGACGCTAAAAACCAATTCTACGATAGGCTGCAGTCAATCTTCGAGAAGTGCCCAACCAAGGACCTGACCATTCTGATGGGAGATTTCAATGCCAAGGTTGGAATGGACAACACTGGATACGAAGACGTCATGGGATGACATGGACTGGGAGAAAGGAACGAAAATGGTGAGAGATTCGCAAACCTATGTGCCTTCAATAAACTGGTCATAGGTGGCACCATATTCCCACACAAAAACATACACAAAACCACTTGGATTTCACCGGATCACACTACACAAAATCAAATCGACCATGTCTGCATCAACAAAAAGTTCAGGAGGACGATGGAGGATGTGAGAACCAGAAGAGGAGCTGATATAGCATCCGATCACCATTTGCTGGTCGCCAAGATGAAACTAAAACTCAAGAAGCACTGGACAATGGCGCGGACAACATCACAAAAGTTTAACACGGCCTTTCTTCGAGATGCTGACAAACTCAACGAATTTAACATAGCCCTCAGCAACAGGTTCGAGGCCTTTCATGACCTACTCAATGGAGAGGGAACCACCATAGAGAGCAGCTGGAAAGGTATCAAGGAGGCAATCGTTTCAACATGTCAGGAGGTTCTGGGCCAAAAGAAGCACCATCACAAGGAATGGATCACTGTTGGTACACTGGATAAAATTGAAGCAAGGAGGAACAAGAAGGTAGCAATCAATATCAGCCGAACAAGAGCAGAAAAAGCCAAGGCACAAGCCGAATACACAGAGGCAAACAAGCAAGTGAAGAGGAGCATCAGGACCGACAAACGTAAATATGTGGAAGATTTAGCGATGACAGCGGAAAAGGCTGCAAGAGAGGGAAACATGAGACAACTGTATGATACAACAAAGAAACTTGCTGGAAATTACCGTCAACCAGAAAGACCAGTGAAAAACAAGGAAGGCAAAGTAATCAACGATATTGAAGAACAACGAAACAGGTGGGTAGAACACTTCAAGGAACTCTTGAATCGACCAGCTCCACTGAACCCACCCAACATCGAAGCAGCACCCACAGACCTCCCAATCGATATTGGCCCACCAACAATTGAAGAGATCAGCATGGCCATTAGACAAATCAAGAGTGGCAAAGCAGCGGGACCAGACAACATCCCGGCAGAGGCACTGAAAGCAAATGTAACAGCAACTGCCAAGATACTCCACATCCTCTTCAGTAAGATTTGGGACGAAGAACATGTACCAACAGACTGGAAAGAAGGACTTCTCATCAAGATACCAAAGAAAGGCGATCTGAGCAAGTGCGACAACTACAGGGGCATCACTCTCCTCTCAATACCAGGAAAAGTCTTCAACAGAGTATTGGTAAACAGGATGAAGGATTCCGTGGACGCTCAACTTCGAGATCAACAAGCTGGATTTCGTAGGGATAGATCGTGCACAGATCAAATCGCTACTCTACGTATCATTGTGGAACAATCAATCGAATGGAATTCATCACTGTACATCAACTTCATCGACTACGAGAAGGCATTTGATAGCGTGGACAGGACGACACTATGGAAGCTTCTTCGACACTACGGCGTGCCTGAGAAGATAGTCAACATCATACGGAACTCCTATGATGGACTAAACTGCCAAATCGTCCACAGAGGACAACTCACCGACTCGTTCGAGGTAAAGACCGGTGTTAGGCAAGGTTGCCTACTCTCACCCTTTCCCTTTCTCCTGGTGATCGACTGGATTATGAAGACGTCAACATCTGGAGGAATGCACGGGATACAGTGGACAGGCAGGATGCAGCTTGACGATTTAGACTTCGCGGATGATCTGGCTCTTCTATCACAAACGCAACAACAAATGCAGGAGAAAACGACCAGTGTAGCAGCAGCCCCAGCAGCAGTAGGTCTCAATATAAACAAAGGGAAAAGCAAGACTCTCCGATACAATACAATATGCACCAATCCAATTACACTTGACGGAGAAGCTTTGGAGGATGTGGAAATCTTTACATATCTGGGCAGCATCATTGATGAACACGGTGGATCAGATGCAGATGTGAGGGCGCGGATCGGCAAAGCAAGAGCAGCATACCTACAGCTGAAAAACATCTGGAGCTCAAAACAATTGTCAACCAACACCAAGGTTAGAATTTTCAATACAAATGTCAAGACAGTTCTTCTGTATGGGGCAGAGACGTGGAGAACTACGAAAGCCATTATCCAGAAGATACAAGTGTTTATTAACAGCTGTCTACGCAAGATACTTCGGATCCGATGGCCAGACACTATCAGCAACAAGTTACTGTGGGAGACAACAAACCAGATTCCAGCGGAGGAAGAAATCAGGAAGAAGCGCTGGAAGTGGATTGGGCACACTTTGAGGAAATCACCCAATTGTGTCACAAGACAAGCCCTCACATGGAATCCTGAAGGTCAAAGAAGAAGAGGAAGACCAAAGAACACATTACGCCGAGAAATAGAGACAGACATGAGAAGAATGAACAAGAACTGGAAAGAACTAGAAAAGAAGGCCCAGGACAGAGTGGGTTGGAGAAAGCTGGTCGGCGGCCTATGCTCCATTGGGAGTAACAGGCGTAAGTAAGTAAGTAAGTAATAGGTAATGAATTGTAAATCATCTTCTTTAAGGGTTAACTGTTTTCTGTAACCGGTAGAAATAGTGGGGATCTTGTGAAGTATGAACGCAAATGTTTTTTATTCTTCGAAAGAATGATCCATCCCTGATTGGTACATGAAATAGACTGGAAGATTTTAAAGTTTGACAGTCAGTAACAAACCTATGAATTAAACACTCACTCCAGTCATCTTATAATGTTATTGTAATGTAAGATCAACTGACGGATTTAGAATTTATGATCTAACTAAATGTTATACCCTTTATAAGAAGCTATGTGTAGTTTTATTAGTACTACACTAGTGATTCAGATTACAACACATTACTTAGATTGAATAGAGGTTAATTTGATGTTTATCTAATTTATTATACTAATCAGATTTTGCCAATCATGTTACAACATGATTATTAGTTTAAATGACTGAACACTGACAATCCCTCAGGAAATCAATTGTTGCATAGAATAACCCAGCCCCCAAATGCCCTGGTACAGCCGAGAGTAGGGAGAGTCCGCTCTCTCAGATTATAAATATGTGGTTTGTAACTTAACAATAGCATATTCATTGATTTCTGCTACTCAACTGAGCATAATTGATGTGATGTTGACTAAATTACACAACTTGATCGATAGAATTCGATCAGAAATAAAAGACCAGATGCCCCCAAATGCTCTGGTACGGCCGAGAGTAGGGAGAGTCCACTCTCCCTCTCCAAATGCTCTCACATGGCCACGCATATGTAGCCTCTGTCAGGGAAGTCCCACTCACTGCCTTCTTGTGGCCGGGGTGTTGTTTACGAAACTGAGAGGACAGAAAGCGAATGTCCGGCTCCCAAATCGGGTTGGTGAACACAGAGAATCCACCTAGGGGATTTGGGAAACCTTGATTCCAAACTAATGATGCACATGGGCTCCAGTATCCTGAGGGAACAAATGGCGTATGAATCAATCGTTTGTCACCGGTTACCATGGGACTACATCTCCTCACGATGCTCCACTGCCTTGTGGATGAGATCTTTAGGTCAAAGGCTCCGGGTATGGCCCCCTAAGAAAACCACCTGCTTCAGCTTGGATACGTGGGCAGTACCACAGCCCTCACACCAATCGAATGAGATTTGTGTGGCGCATGTGTACCTAGCGCTTTCTTGTACCAATATTTATGTGTTTAAATAAATAAATAAGAATAAATAATATCGCAGTCTATTAAGTTGGGCAGACATGATTCAAATCTCACTAAAAGAATAACCATTCCTTCAAGATAATAGATATATCTTTCTGATGATTACCAACTAAACCCAAAACCTGAACTGAGCAGAGCATTCTACCAACTAACACTTATCATCAAATCTCGGTAGTCTCGATAGTATCAAGTTATTATCACTCAAAGTTGAATATCCCTCTTTAACTTAAATTTATCTTCATGAAGACAGTTATACTATGTGATCGATAAAGATGTGAATTCACCGAATCTTTCTGTAAATAGTTTCTATCTAACAAAGAAAATGATTAATTACTTCAAACAGAAAAAATTCCATTTTTCTACGTTTAGGGTGTTTGTTTTTTTTTCTCAAGTATGACGCAATATTATAAAAAGAACATTTTTTGGCTGTCGAGTCAAATACTAATCGATGTAATATCGAAGTGATCTTAATTCTGTCGCCAATCTTTTTTTTTGCAGTATCACTGACGTAAACGTGCACTTGTATGTAGATATGTATGTATGTATGTAGGTAGGTAGGTATGTAGGTAAGTAGGTATGTAGGTAAGTAGGTATGTAGGTATGTATGTATGTATGTATGTAGGTAGGTAGGTAGGTAGGTAGGTACATTTTTCATTGTATCCTACTTAATGTTAATTGTCTTATTTATTTTCATTACTAATCTAATAGATACGTGTTTGTAAATTAAACCGTTAAAGAATAAATGTTTTTACTGTGCTAAAACAAAATCTAATCACACACTGATCTTACATACTCAAAACAACTGTCAACTAACTTCAAAGTGAGAATCTTCAATACGAACGTCAAGACAGTTAGTTCTACTGTACGGAGCTGAAACGTGGAGAACTACTACAACTATCGTCAAGAAGGTACAAGTATTTATAAACAGTTGTCTACGCAAAATACTCAACATTCACTGACCGGATACTATCAGCAACAGCGCTTTATGGGAGAGGACAAACCAGCTTCCAAATGAAGAGGAAATTAGGAAAAGACGTTGGAAGTGGATAGGACATACATTGAGGAAATCACCAAACTGCATCACGAGGCAGTCACTAACTTGGAACCCGGAAGGGAAGCGGAAAAGCGGAAGGCCAAATAACACATTACTCCGGGAAATAGAAACAGGTATGAAAAGGATGAATGTTAACTGGAAAGAAGTGGAAAGGACTGCCCAGGACAGAGTTGGATGGAGAATACTGTTGAGAAGCCTATGCCCCTCCACGTGGGGTAACAGGCGTAAGTAAGTAATTACTGATCTTACATACAATATATCAGGGAAAAAAACAACCTTAAAATATATAAAGGTAAGTAAATTCCCCACTCCACCCCATTATAAACAAGACTTCGGTTTTGTATTATTCCAATAATTATTATCTTAGATATTCGTTTTCTTGACGACGAGAACTGTGTACGATTGGTCTTTAATGTTCAATAATTCTCTGTATTCCTTGTATTGAAATGTTCTGTAGCTAGAATTTGATCATATTTTGGAGTAGTTGTTATTTGTCGAGTTTATGGATCCGAACATTTTTTCCAGTTTGGGTTTTGTCGTTGAGATGTAAGTGAACTGTAAGTATTGATGTTCACAATTGAATATATAAATCTAGTTGATAAATCCTTTAATAGGATTGTAGCTGTAAATAAATCCCCAAAATCAATAGCTCTGTACGTGTTTGACATTGGATGCTGACCACATCAGTTTTAATGGACTCATTTAGTCGAAGGCACTCAGTTATGCATCCGCACCAGATCACGTTTTGGAAGGGCGTGCGCAACATCTCCTACGATCACTAGCCAGATTAGATCAGTTACTCCCGATGTATTGATAATCCATCAAATATATCTTCCAACCTCGCTTCTGACTTCTGATTTTACTGGATGGGCGCGATTCAACTATAGAAGGTATTACTGGTAAAGTGCTGTCAATACCTGTGGTATCTTCAGGATAAAAGAAATATCATATATTTCACTGATAGCCACTATTTGAAAATCTGATTTAGAGTTCATGAAATTTTATCAGTATGTGCTCGAAAGTTTTCGTTCATATTCATAGCATCTCAAAGATGGTTAATCATAACCACACATTCAGAACTTCAGATCTAGTGGTAAGTATGATGAATCCACTGATAAAGAAAACCCATTGCTTACCATTCCCAACTATAACTGATTTGTTTGTGTGATGTAACCGATTTATTTGACTAAGAATTTCTCTTAAAACCAATTCAAAGAGAGTGAGGGGGGAAGAAACAATAATATGACATAATGGTTGATATTCATTCATAAATTACATAATTTATCTAATCACTTTACTTGTTAAGTATCAGATAACACAACAATAAATAATCTAGAAATCTTGATCTTTTATGTTTTTTTTTAAAAAAAGATCTCATTAAAAGTGTAATTAGTAATCTAGGCGTAATTAGCCAACGAATCTATTTATTTACAATTGGTTTCACTAAAGAGGACCTGATACTCATGACATTGATAACCACCTACTACGTCTTAGTATGAGACCAAGGTTTTTTACTCTCACCCCATCTCTTTCTCTTACTTCTGGTGATCGACTGGATTACGAAG
This sequence comes from Schistosoma mansoni, assembly GCF_000237925.1. NCBI lineage: Eukaryota > Metazoa > Platyhelminthes > Trematoda > Strigeidida > Schistosomatidae > Schistosoma > Schistosoma mansoni. Next base: position 30,689,237 of record NC_031496.1, read on the forward strand.
ACATCAACATCTGGGAGGAATCATGAGATACAGTGGACAACTAGGATGCAGCTGGACATTCTAGACTTCACAGATGGTCTGGATCTTATATCACGCATGCAACAATAAATGCAGAAGAAGACGACTAGTAGAGCAGCAGCCTCAGCAGCAGTAGGTCTCAGCATACACAAAGGGAAAAGCAACATTCTCCGATACAATACAACATGCACCAATCGAATCACACTTGACGGAGTAGCTTTGGAGGATGTGAAAACCTTTACATATCTGAGCAGCACATTTACAACCGTAACTCAAAACAGCTTCTAACCAACACCAAAGTCACAATTTCCGATACAAATATCATGACAGTTCAACTGTATGGGGTAGAAACTTGCAGAATTACGAAGGCCATCATCCAGAAGATACAAGTGTATATCTACAGTTGTCTATTCAAAATATTTCAGATCCGTTGGCCAGACACTATCAACAACAACTCACTGTGTAGGAGAGAACAAACCAGATTTGAGCGGAGGAAGAAATCAGAAAGAAGCGTTGAAAGTAGATAGAACGTACATTGAGGAAATCACCCAACTGTGTCACAAAGCAAGCCCTCACTTTGAATCCTGAAAGCCAAAAGAGAAAAGGGAGACCACAGTACGCATTGTGCCGAGAAATGGAGACAGACATGAGAAGAATGAACAAAAGTTGGATAGAACTAGAAACGATTGTCCAAGACAGAATGGTTTGGAGAATGCTGGTCGTCGGCCTACGGTCCATTGGGGGTAGCAAGCCTAAGCAAGTAAGTAGGTAAGTAGGTAAGTAAGTATGAGGCCACGCAGCACTGTTTACTAGCGATTCCATCGGAGATCAAACTCAGGACACTCTTGTCTTATTATTATTATTATTATTATTATTATTATGAGCTTTATTCAATATTATATTTTTGGTACAATATAGAATTCTCAGCATTAAGTACTTCAACAAGTTTCCGTTTCTTACCTCTTCGTCCTTCCTGACTATAAATATTGAGTGATCGCCAGTTAGAAGTTAGCAGCCCAGTCAATCGATATATGGATAATGTACATTCTTCTCGCTGCATATTACTAGCAACCACGATATCTCTGATTAGGCCTTCTGTAACCTTTACAGCGAAAGGTCTTAAACTTTTCAGAAACGCACCTGAATAGGTTGTGCGATTAATAGGCATAATGATGTATTAAAACAAACGAAATTAGATAACTTGTTGAAATATGTAGAAGATAATAACAGGTAGCCCAGAGGTTTAAACAGGCCGCCAATCTTGTCTTATGATAAACGGTTAACTATTAGAACCTAATTGTTTGAAGTCGAAGTTGTTTTCATGAACTCTGATCCTATGGTTTAAATAGTTAAGAGTTCGTGGCAATACACTAATGTTTTGGGTTCGGCCAATAGTTGGATCATGGTTTCACACTATTTGTAAATTACATACCAGAAGAAATATCTATCCAGTATTCCCTGGTTTCCATTGTTGTCTCATCTGAGATTAGTTTGTGACTAGTACAATCTATAATTACTTATATTATCAGACGGGGTTTTGTGGATATTATAGTAATTTTGCTAGTTGAGATCGTGAATCAATTGAAGCTAGACTACCATGGAAAACCTGGAAGCACTGGACAGCCGTTTTGTCCTATTATGGGACTGCTCAGTAGTGCGCATCCACGATCCCATCTCGCGAGATTTGAACCCAGGTTTCCCATGGTGGTCTAGCTTCAATTGGTTCATGATCTCAACTATCAAAATTACTATAATATCCACAAAACCCCTTCTGATAATAATCAACATATGCTCACTAGTGACTGGCTCCGTGAGGTATTTCCTTGAGTTCTAGTGAGAAACAACGACCAGTGGATTTCAACCAGGTCTGTTTGGAGATATCAACTCACTGAAGACAATGGTGGATGTGTAGCTCAATTTTGTGGATCGGTTGAAGTTAGACATTAACACCGTTGGATGCCAGCCGGTTCAATGGTCTACAGGTTAAGCGTTCGTGAGAGAAACCGATAGGTCTTGGTTTCGAATCTCGCGAGGTGAGATCATGAATTCGCATTGCTGAGAAATCACACAACAGGACGAAACGGCTGTTCAACTCTTCCGGGTTTTCCTTGGTGGTCTAGCTTCAATTGATTTATGATCCCAACTATCAAAAATACTTTAATGCTTTGGAAGATTATTTCTATTTTATAAATCAATTTCTATTCAGTAGTGATGATAATAATAGAAATAGAATCAAAAGTAAGATAGATGAGGTCAAGTGGATGACATATTCATAATATAAGTGTGAACAAATATAAAAAGGAAGAAAAGGGGGATGAATGCTAAGACAAAAGAAAAGTCAAACAATGTAATTGATTACAATTACCTAACCTACATCATTTACTTTAGTGTACATCCATTAGACATCAAGTGTTATAGTATGAATTCCTTTAAAAACAAGTAATGAAATTTTTCAGAAGGGGTTTTTGTTTGTGGAGATTTCAGTATATTCATAATTGAAAGCATGAGTCAATTGAAGCTAGTTAGACTACCAAGGAAAATCTGGAATATTATGAAGGTTACAAAGAGTAACACTTACCTATATTAGAAATAAGACTATAGGAATTTGTATGCAAATGAAGAAGAATCAGATAGAATAGGGATTATATGAATGAATATTTCAATAGAGAAAAATGATACTTGATCAAAAGAGAGGGAAAAGGGTATGAAGGGACTATGACCATTACACTTGTCACATCGATCAATTTTTTTTGACCTAAAACACTTTGGTAATTATTCATGCATATGAAAATTCTTTTCATTGTACCATATCCTTTTATGTTAACAATTAGACAAATTTATTTCTAGAATGGGGATTTGTAGAGAATCATGAGTCGATCTAAGCTAGACTATCATTCAAAATCTGGAAGTATTGGACAGCTGTTTTGTCTTAATATGGGACCCGTCAACAGTGCTCATCCACAGTCCTGCATGCTCAGAGGTATAGAGGTTAAGCGTTTGGTAGCGAGACTGAAGGTCTTGAGTTCGAGTCTCACTTGTAGGATCGTGGATGGGTACTGTTGAGATGTCCCATACTATGATGAAACCGCCGTCCAATGCTTCCAGGTTTTTACTGATGGTCTAACTTTGATTGATTCATGAATTTAACAAATAGATTTTTCTTAATTTGATAAATAAATGATTTTATCAATATTCAATACATAGTTACATGATGATGATCAATATATTAGAATGTCCAATCCGTTTGATTTTCTAATATATAAGGGAATCACTATAAACTTTATGTTTTAGTGTAAAATTAATAATCGAGTTGCAATCATTAAAATAAATAATTATCCCATTTCAATTTTATGAACAGTTTAATATAGAAAGTCGTTACCATGGTTTGACTTTGATGAGATATCCTTCTTTCCAGTCTATTGATGGTACTTGTTCATCCTTCCAAATCTTTTAGAATGGAACGTGGAACATGTTTGCAGCTACTTCTGTGTCTGACTTCAGTGCTTCAGGTGGTACATTGTCAGGTCCTTTTGCTTTCCCAACTTTGTTTTTACTGATGACCATCCTGATTTCTTCGATCATTGGTGGAATGATATCTATAGGAAGGTCTGTGTGTGCTGCTTCGATGTTCAGTGGAGCTGGTATATTCAATAGTTCTTCAAAGTGTTCTACCTCTCTGTTCCTCTGTTCTCGAATTTTAGTGATTGTTTTGTCTTATCTTACTGTTATTAATTTTCAAGATGAAAATATGTGGACAGCTGCTTTTATCGTCAGAACATGCAAAACTTATAATTTAATAATGTAATAATACTAGTAACTAATTAGTTCAACCTAACACGAACAAAAGAAAAAAAACGAAATGGAGACAGATGTGTTTTAAACACGTGAGATACTGACTCATATACTTATGCCTGTTACCCGCAATGGACCATACGCCGCCTACAAGAATACTTCAAACCAATCTGTCCTCCCGCTTCCTTTCTAGTTCTATCCAATTCTTGTTCATTCTTCTCATGTCTGTCTCCATTTCTCGGTACAATGTATTCTTTGATCTTCCTCTTTTCCTTTAGCCTTCAGGACTCCATGTGAGGGTTTGTCTTGTGGCGTAGTTGGGTAATTTCCTGAATGTGTGTCTTATCCACTTCCAACACTCCTTTCTGATTTCTCCCTACACACTGCTGAGGAGTCCCACAATGAGACAAAATGGCTTTCAAGTGCTTCCAGGTTTTCCATGGTGGTCTAGCTTCAAGTGACTCATGATTTTAACTCCTAAAATTACCAAAATCTCCACAAAACCCCCCTTTGGATTATAATCTAATAATTTACTAATCAATAAATATTGTACAGAAAACCTTTTCCATCAAGAAAAGAAGACTGTTGAACATTGATTCTAAATTAATTAGTTAAAATCCAGTAAATATTACCCTATCAACTAATTCATACTAGTAGGGAAATCAGATGGGAAAAATTAAAACCTTAAATGGTGACTAAAATAAAAATTAAAAAAAAGGTAAACTGGTTGACAAAAAAACTTTTTTTCTTTAAACAAGAAACACAAAAATTTTTTTTTGTTTTTTTTTTAATCTGATCATTCAATCTAATACCGAAACGAAGTGATTTTACAAAACTAATTTATCCTTCTATATATACTGATGAAGGAAAAAAACTTATTCTGTAGATAGATACAAATGTACTGATTAATCAATACACTATTAGAAACACAAGTTTGACTTGAATTTCTCGTCGATGTCTCTCTCCCTCCCTCTCCTTCCCTCCCTCTCTCTCTCTCTCTCGTAGTATCCCTATAAGATTATATTCATATCGGAAACTTGTAGTGTGAAAAGAGACTTTCTCTTTTTTTCACCGTCTGTCTGCTATATTGTGTATTTCTGTCATTTCGTTTTTCTTAGATTAAAAGATAGTGATAAGTTTTACGTTAAAGATAAATATCACCTATGGAAAAGTTACCAATTAAAGATATATATATATATATATGAAAGGCAGATGAAGGAATAGGAATGACTATGTGTGTGTGTGGGGGTGACATTAGTGAATGAAAATTAGTTATAATAAGCTTATAATATTATAAGCTGTTAATTAATGGGGAGATTAATGTAAGTCCCCTTAATCATTGTAACTATTTCATATTACCATGGTAATATATACTTGCTTCTATGAATATTAAATTGAATTTATTAAACTATAATTTATTAAAATAGGATTAAGAAGCTTCAATGAATTCCATATCAAGTTGTTGCTGTTTGTTTTTTTATAAAACTTATTTAATTTATATAATCATCTAGTTTATATTATCAGTTGAATGGAACTCATCACTATACATTAACTTCAATGACTATGAGAAGGTGTTTGACAGCGTGGACAAGAGAACATTATGGAAACTTCTTCGACACTATAGAGTTTCTCAGAAGACTGTCAACATTATCCAGAACTTATACAACGGACTACAGTGCAAAGTCGTGCATGAAGGACAGCCGGTAGATGCATTTCCAGTAAGGAGCAGAGTTAGACAAGGTTGTCTACTCTCCCTCTTCCTCTTTCTTCTAGTGATTGACTGGATTATGAAGACTTCGACGTCTGAGGGGAAATACGGAATACAATGGACAGCTCAGAATCAATCAGATGATTTGGACTTCGCAGATGACCTAACCCTCCTCTCTCTCGTACACACGAACAAATGCAGATGAAGACAGCAAATGTAGCAACAGCCTCTGCATCGATTGACCTCCACATTTACAAAGGAAAAAGCAAGATTCTCAAATACAACACGGAGAACATCAACCCAATCACACTTGATGGCGAAACTGTGGAATAGGTGGAAACATTCAAGTACCTGGACAGCATCGTTGATAAACAAGGAGGATCGGATGCAGATGTAAAGGCGAGGATCGGTAAATCAAGGACAGCATTTCTACAATTGAAGAACATATGGAACTCAAAACAACTGTGAACTAACTTCAAAGTGAGAATCTTCAATACGCGAGAAATGAACCCAGGACCTTCGATCCTGTACAAGAACGCTTTACCTTTAGACTGCTGAATCAGCATCCAACGGTATTAGTGTCTAACTTCAATCCATCCATGACAGGTTGTGCAACCATTCATCCATTGTCTGAGGTAGATATCTGTCTTAACCGGACACAAATTGGACTCCACTGGTCACGACATCGAAGGTCCTGGGTTTATGCCTGTTGTGAGGGATCATGGGTGAGCACTACTAAGATGTTCCATACTAGGACGAAATGGTCATCTAGTGTTTCCAGATTTTCATTGGTAGTCTAGCTTAGATCAACTCATGAATTCAACTATTAAAATCTCTACAATCTCCATAAATCTAATTCTCATCAAAATATCATTCAATCAAATTATACAAATCTACCTTTTTAAGTGAACTTTGCAGAAATCATACCAAAAGTAATGTGTGCATGTACTGTTTTGATTTATTTTAGGAGTCAAATAAATGCTTTATAACTAGTCTTTATGTGGTTGGTAGGTATTGACAGAATTTTGGGTCTTAGTGTATCAAACAGAAGTCAGTTAATCATTTCACAGTCATAATAGTGTCAAACATGATAAGAACGGTCATAACACCTAATATTGGTCATTCTTTTGCGATATATTGAATGAAATATTTGTTCATGAAGGTCTAATCATATCAAACAGATTAGTTAGAGAATAGTAGTAGCCAACTTCAAACAAGACGTTGCATGATTGGCGCGATCAGCTTTTCCACAGGAAATTAACAGTTCCAACATTGCTAACTTGCTGCAAACATACAGAGGGATTTTAATAGATTAGTTTTAAAAATAGTCAGTATCACTGATTCAATGAGTACCTGATGTAGGTATTAAAATTCAAGCAATACCAAGCTAATATGATAAAGATCAACAATAATCCTCAATTTGAAACAGCTCGGTCTTTAATTGTCCAATCCCCTTTTCCAGATCAATAATACTTAATCCTATTTCTTCGACAGGCCTTTTAAGGAGAAATAACTTTTGAAATCTCACTCTCCCAGCAAGGCTTCATTTACTTTTAGAATATGGAAACTTGAATTGATGAATATTTGGGTCAGTTTCCTTGTTGTTTATAGTTAGTTGACCGACAAATTATAAGATACTGAGGAATCTATGTATGACTTTAAGTATTCTTTCATAGAGGACGTCCACTGAATTGATTTTCTAATGAATTACATTAGGTTAAGCATGATTCTTCTTCCCTCTAGTAGCATATTCTTCTGGACATTTGATGTAGTTGATTTATGATGGAAACTGTTTAAAATACACTAAGAATTAGTAGAGTTTATATACTTTCAGTCTGAATTAGTCTCTTTACTCAGCAGTTAACTGTTAAACCATTGAATAGGTATACAATGGTTCGCCTTCCTAATGTGTTGCGACACCTAACTATCATACAATGCTATTGGTAAATAATTGTTTTATAGCGGATAATAATGAACTTCGCTGATAATAGTTTCTTATTGCACAAATTAGTGTTTATAAGAACTCAATAGTTAAGTGAAAGGTATCGGGTTCGAGTCCCAGATTAGAAATAAACACTAGAATCCATGCATATACAGCCAATGAGTCCTTAACATGAGAAGATGAGCATTCTGGATTTCATTGCTGACGATCATCAAAATCTACTTAAAACACCTCATTTGATATTTATGGATGAAAATACTATTCAAATGCATAAGTTTTGTTGTGACTGGGAATATTCAAAATACTTCCTGTTAAAATGAACAAAAGCTGGTAGATCCTGGATTCGAATCTCGTGAGGCGGGATCGTGGATGCGCACTGATGAGGAGTCCCATAATAGGACGAAACGGTCGTCCAGTGCTTCCAGGTTTTCCATGGTGGTCTAGCTTCAATCGACTCATGATTTCAACTATATATAAAAAAGCTTTTTTTGTTTTGAAATTCTCATCTCACTATTGACCAGTATAGTTAAATAGAGTTTTTAGTAGTGTATTTATTCTGTCAAGTTTACGTTTCTTCTGTAAACAAATTGCTCGTCGAGACAGACAAAAGTAGATAAACTGTCGCTACATGTTACTTACAATTGTATTTACCAGTTTATACCTTCATAGCAAAGCATTTATATTAGAAGAAAATCAATAAACGTTCTTGTTTTCTTCATGGAGCACATTCTATCAAAATTGAGATAAAAATATCAGTGGGAGATACAACCAAAACAATGACAGATTTAAGGTCAAAAAGAACCAATCAACTTCGAGCTGTACAGGACAAGCTGTGAAGCACATGTGGAGAAATCCAAACACTTCACTTCCACCAGAAGTTTGTGCTGATGATGTCGTTCAGAAGGATGGTGAAAGCTCCACGACCAAACCATCCAGCTGAGAGAACAAAACTCCATCAAAATAACTGTATCACTATTTGTTATCTGCTTAATAGTTGACATAATATTGATAGTTTAAAATCATTGTAAATAATCGATACTCAAATAACTTCGTATGTTCCTCTGAGGTTATTGCTGTTAAGAAAAAATCGAAACCAAACCTATATATTCAAAAGGATACAGTTGTACATTTTTCACTACCCTTGTGAATTCTGAAGGTGTTTTGTGAAGATTTCAGCGTTTTCATAGTTGAAATCATGAGTCAATTGAAGCTAGACTACCATGGAAAACCTGCAAGCACTGGATGGCTGTTTCGTCCTATTATGGGTCTCCTCAGCAGTGCGCATTCGCGATCCCGTCTCGCGAGATTGGAACCCAGAACCTACCAGTCTTGCGCCAGAGCACTTGATCGATAGACCAGTGAGCCGGCATGTGATAGTGTGAATGTCTAATTTCAACCAATCCAGTGCTTCCAGGTTTTCTATGGTGGTCAATTGACTCATGATTTCAACTAGTAAATTCTGTTTTTTCATGATTCCATCATGTAATATCTTATTTTATATCTTCAATATTAAATCCCTTTATTTCAGTAATTGAGCTAATTTTTAAACTTCATTCATCTTACTCTGTTTATTTGTCTAATTTTATGATTATTATTACATAACTATGACATTACTCAACTTGAAAGGATTATCCAGGACAGAGTTCGATGAAGTGTGACGGTGGGTGGCCTATGCTCCTCCACAAGTGGTAACAAGCGTAAGTAAGTAATGGCATTACTATTCATTCTCTGGAAACATGTTTTCATGTGGGTTTTTTTCTCGGACAATTTTCTTCTAGAATAATTCTTCCATAACTGTTGTCATTATTCTTTTGATTTACATTGACATGATATAAATTGTATGCATTAATTATAAATGTAACTTCGATCCTAATTATTGTGAATCAAACCTATTGTAAAAAGATAAATACTTTACCATCATAAACCGACGAAACGTAGAGTATATTTCAGGAATCAGGATTTTAAAAAAGAACTAGCCGTTTTCTAGGATACATTAAGCATAGCAGAAGTTAGTAGTACGAGTACTTTGGCAGACGGTTCGAATTTAAATGTCCGGCGGAGGGGGGAGGGAGAGAAGTATTCTACTTTCCATCAGATGGTTGAATGACAATTCTTTCGAAAAATTAATTAGATACACCAATGTACACCAGAATTTAATTATGTGTAAACTGTCCAATACAAACATCTGATAGATGCAAGGTCAGTCAGTCAGCTACAACGTAGGACCAAGCATATTTCTGCATCGGTCCAAGTTGCCATACCTCGTTAGCACAACAAGATCAACACCGGATTCATAGAAATAGTTAATTTAGTGATGGTAGCATACAAAAGATAGGTTGTATACAAAGATATAGTATAGGAAGGAAGAAAGTTATGAAGCAATCTTAATCTTAAGGTTTAAGGGAAGATGAAGAATGTGTATACACCTACGCCATTGTGATCGATTCTGAGCCATGTCACACAGAGTCTCCAACCACTGGTTACGATAGTCACGCGGACCTCAACTAGGTAGTCTGCACCCTATAATACTTCTAATCTAACGCAATATCGAAGCAATACTCACAGTATGCACATATGCCAATAAGAGACTGATCAATTACAGTCATAAACATCAATGAAAAGATTCAAGTATACAATACATAAGGAATTTAAACTTCACCCTATTGCACAAGCAAGTGGCTATCAGAGCTCAGTAGTTAAGCGGATAACGCGATGACATTTGAAACAAACGATTCTATGTTCGAGTCTAAGAGTGAACATCAATTCTGAAATGCATATATATCCATCCGACGATTGCCAAATAGGACAACGAAACGTACGTCCTGGATTCCCCTATAAGCCACTATCCATCTTTCCTTATAATAACTTCATTCGATTAATATTAGTCAACTTTATATCTTTCATTCACTTATAATACATTCAGAAATCTTCGACTCTATTTAGTAAAAAAAGAAAAAAGAGAAAAAAAGAAAAGAGAAGAATAAACGAAAAGAAAATGTAATCTGATTAAATTGTCATTTGTCAATGAGAACATTATTTTAATTAAAAGAAGATTTGATAAATATGATAAGTTTCCAATGAATTAAGTAGTATATACTTAATATGAATGTCATATAAGATATATCATAATAACTTGTATATATATATAGGGATATATAGGTATATATACATACTTAATCACTACATAGTGATTATATTAAGTGGGGGGGTAAACTATTAAGACTTTATATAATGAGTTAACTAAATGTCTTTTAGGTGTATTTCTCAAGGGATTGAATATAGAAGAAGAAGAAGAAGAAGAAGAAGAGCAAAGTTATTTAAATGGTAACATACTTAAAGAGAACATGTTTGTAATATCAGTAGTAACAATCTTTTTGGATAATGAGTATACATAATCAAAAGTTATGTAATCATGTATGATTATGTAATCTGGTTGATTTTTTTTCTCTCTAATCTTTGATAAAAAATAAAGATAAAGAAAAAAGAACAAGGAGAAATAAAATGAAAAAAAGAAATGTGGGAAAATTGACATTTATGATAAATGAATATGATCACTATGGGAGATTTTAGTATATTCATAGATGAATTTATGATATGATCTAAGCTGAATTACTAATTAAAAATGTGTGAAAGATTGGATGGTCGTTTTGTTCTAGTATTTATTTATTATTTTGATTATTATTATGATTTCAACTATGAAAAACCCCTCTAATTATAATCATATACTCACTAGTGACTGACATCAAGGGATCTTTCCTTGAGTTCTAGTGAGAAGCAATGACCAGTGGAGTTCAACCAAGTCTGTGGTAGAGATATTAACTCACTGAAGACAATTGGTGAATGGTCGCTCAAACTTCGTGGATTGCTTAAAGTTAGACATTAACACCGTTGGATGCCGGTCGGCTCAGTGGTCTATCGGTTGAGTGCTCTGGCGTGAGACTGGTAGTTCCTGGGTTGGAATCTCGCGAATGCGGGATCGTGGATGCGCACAGCTTAGGAGTCCCATAATAGGACGAAACGGTCGTCCAGTGCTTCCAGGTTTTCCATGGTGGTCTAGCTTCAGTTGACTCATGATTTCAACTATGAAAATACTGAAATCTCCACAAAACCCCTTCTGATCTATTTATTATTTATTTAAACACATAAATATTTGTACAAAGGGGCGCCAGATATATATGCGCTACACAAATCTCATTTGATTTGTGTGAGGGCTTTGATACTACGCAGGTGCCCAAACCGAAGCAGGTACTTTACTTAGACGGCCACAACCCGAGCCTTTGACCCAAAGATCTGATCCACAATGCGATGGAGCATTGTAAGGAGATGCAGTCCCATGGTAGCTGGTGACCAACAATAGGTTCATACGCCTTATGTTTCCTTAGGATACTGGAGCCCATGTGCACTATTGGTTTGGAATCAGGATTTTCCAACTCCCCTAGGTGAACTTTCCGTGTCCACCAACCCGGTTAAAGCGCCGGACATTCGCTTTTCGTCCTCTCAATTTCGTAAGCAACACCCCGGCCATGAGAAGGTAGTGAGTAGGACTTCCCTGGTAGAGGCTATATACGCGTGACCATGTGAGAACATTTCGAGAGGGAGAGAAGACTCTCCACTCTCTACTGTACAAGGGCATTTGGGGGCTTGTCCTAGTATAGGATTTAATGGCAGTCTAGCTTAAATTGATTAGTGAATTCAGCAGTGAAAATTAAAATCAGGAAGAACAAGAAGACAACGATCAGGAAGAGACGAACAAGAACAGAGAAATTCAAAGCACAAACTGAATACAGAGATGCAAACAAGCAAGTGTTGAGGAGCTTTAGAGTTGACAAGCAGAAATATGTGGAGGAACTATAAACGACAGTGGAAAAAGCTACAAGAGTAGGATATGTGAGACAACTACATGACGTGACGAGGAAAATATCAGGAAAGCGTTGCAAACCAGAGAGACCAGCCAATGACAAAGAAGACAAAATAACCACATCGCGTCTGAATTGGAAGCATAGATTAATAGAATGAATAGCAATTGGCAACAACCCGAAAGGATTACCTAAGGCAATGTTCGATGGAGAATCCCAGTGGCAGCTTATGTCCCTCCACGAGTGGTAACAAGCATAAGTAAGTTCCATCGATAAGTATCTGCCGTACAGCGAATATCACTCAAGCCTATTGACCGTGACATTTCGACTAGAACTCTAGGAATTACCTTCAGGGATTATTTGCTATTGAACATACAATTATAATTAGTATTATATCATTCTGTTATGTAAAGTATAAAACAACCATAGGTACTACCCCTATCCTGTATCTGTTCAAATATGACTTTTCCAGTCACCTACTATCAGCAACAGCGTTTTATCGGAGAAGACAAACTAGCTTCCATCTGAAGAGGAAATAAGAAAAAGACGTTTGAAGTGGATAGGACATATATTGAGGAAATCATCAATGTGCATCACGAGGCAATCCCTAACTTGGAATCCGGAAGGGAAGCGGAGAAGCCAAAGAACACATTACGCCGGGAAATAGGAGATATGAAAAGGATGAATGTTAACTGAAAAGGACTGCCCAGGACGTAGTTGGATGGAGAATGCTGGTGTGCGGCCTATGCTCTTCAACGAGTGGTAACAGGCGTATGTAAGTCACCCACTAGAAAAAAAAACTTTTCTCTTGAAAATTCCTTCATACCATTCCCTGCTGTTGATGATGATGATGACGACGACAATGAGAATATATATGATAAAATTACATTGAAATAACATAATGTTCATAACTCTGTTTTTTGTTTAAAGAAAAGACAAATAATAATCAATCATAGATACCTTTTTGATAATTTATGTGTTACACATGTACATTGGAAAAGTTTTTTTTACACTTTAACCTCGTCACTTACCCATTCTAGTGTTGTTGTTGTCGTCGTCGTCGTTTCCCCACCCCCCTTTAATATCTTTCACATTTTATCATATACATATATCTATTACATAAAAATATAAATTATGAAAATTATCATCATCAATCACTTACATAACACAAATCTATTTTTATAAGATTAAAATATATAATTAGGTAATTTAAAAATATGTTTGGGGGGGGATATTTGTGTCTATGTGTGTAGGTATGTAGAATTGGGATTTAAGGGATATAATGAAACCAATTTATCAACATGAACATATGAATGTTACATAGTTTTCATAATCATTATTCATCATCATCATCATCTTCCTCCTCTCCCTCCTCCTTCTCCTCCTCCTCCTCATCATCATCATCACACAACTTTCTTCTCCACCTCTTCAACATTGAATCCTTCTTATCACTTACTTATGATGAACAACAACAAAAAATTAAAAAAGTACAGCCTATCTTGTCAGTTGTCATTAATTGAAATATACCATTGACCTTTTCAATATTCTTTATTTTTTTTATCTATTTCCCATCGAAAATCATTTTGATATTCCCATTTGTAGTTCGTTTCTGGTATAGTTTCTCAATATTCCTCTTCTTCTTTCAACCATGTTGAATGAGAAACATACGATTGAATATGTATAGATGATGATGATGATGGAGGTATGTGTTCAGTCAACTTTTTTTTTCGCAATGGATTGTCTTATCAATAATTGACCTTTAACAAGAAAATATACACGTGCCAACGGAGAGATACAGAGAGAGAGGGAGGGAGCATGTATGTGTTAGGGAATATATATGTATGTATATGTGTGCATTGTGCATTTTGATATGTACAACTGAAAGGTAAAAAAGGGGAATCCATTTGTCATTTTTTAAACTAATCATTCATGTGTTAGATTTCCTTGTCAGAATACCATTTGAATGAGATAACACTAATCAAAGGTGGTAATGATAATGAGTTAATGAACCATCCTTCGTACCATTAACAACATTAACAAGTCTGAATGTAAAAACAAAAAAATAATCATAATCCTTGTATGTTAACAACAACGTATGTTATTGTAATTTACCATCAACTACATATTACAAAAGAGAACAGAAAATGATAAAATTACATGCACATACATTATTGTTATAATCTAAAGTGATCATGTGAATTACCAAGTACAACCAATTTTCTTCCGCTGTCCCTCTCCCTCTGTTCCTCTGTGTGTGTGCGTGGGGGGGGGCAATTCTATGTATAAGGATGAATGTGAACAGTAAAATACAGAAAACAGTTGTAACATCATGTGTAATTAGTAATACAGTTGTAAAGTTCATGGTAATCGTCATCATCATTTGGGCATAATGAATAATGAATTCGATATTTATCAATTAAATTGTTATACGTGTTATTTTACATAAACATAATTTTTTTTATTAATTAGCTGATAGAAATGAACAGAAGATACTTATCATTATCAGAAGGGGGTTTTGTGGAGATTTTAGTAATTTTTATATATAGTTGAGGTCATGAGTCGATTGAAACTAGACCACCATGGAAAACCTGGAAGCACTGGATGGCCGTTTCGTCCTATTGTATGACTCCTTAGCAGTGCGCATCCACGACCCCGCCTCGTGAGATTAGAACCCAGGACCTATCAGTCCCGCGCCAGAGCACTTGACCGATAACTGATCCGGCATCTAGAGTTGTTAATGTCTAATTTCAACCAATCCAGGAAATTGAGCAACCATTCACCAATGCCTTCAGTGAGTTGATATCTCCTAACAGACCTGGTTGAACTCCACTGGTTACTGCTTCTCATTAGAACTCCAGGAAATACTTCATTGTGCCAGTCACTAGTGAGCATATGATTCTTATCAGTTTAAACTTTTATGAAAAATATATGTGTTTTTAAATCACAAATCATTCTTATTCAGGCCATCATTAAAACCCTTTATTACAGAGGTCAGTTTTCATGCGCATCATAAGAGAACCTCGGTTCGATTCCCTGTGGAAGAGTTATGGATACGCACTGCTGAGGTACTTCATAATAAGACGAAACACCTGCCCAAAGCTTATTATTTCTCAATGATAGTCTAATTAATATAAATTCGTAAGTTAAGGCTATGAAAAAGACATTTTCACGAATAAAATTTGTTTAGTTATCCCTTGCTAAACTTTACTCTCTATTACTCATTCTCCTACTCGACTAATCAATTCAGATAACATACATTTTGTTTGTACTGATAAGTCAAACTGGTATCAATGAATGATTCATTTAATCAGTATATTAATATACAGAGATATGTAGCTTGTTGAACTAAATGACAAAAACTTATTATGAACATAAACGTTGATTAACGGTAAAGATTAGAAATATTTATCTGGTTATGTGTAATGAATACATTAATCAAGTGCAATAGTAGAAATAGTATTAGGAGTAGAATTGGTGGTGATTGTATTAATAGTAGTGTATTAGTAATATATAGCAGTATCTTACTTACTTATGTCTATTACCTCTTGTGGAAGAGAGTAGGCCGCCAACCAGCATTCTCCATCCAACCCTGTCCTCGGCAATATTTTCCAGTTCTTTCCAGTTGTTATTCATTGTTTTCATATCTGCTAATCAGAAAAAATATATAGCAGTATACTAGTGGTAATATATTAGTAATAGTAGTATATGTTGTTGTTATTGTAACGCTGATTGGATAACTTGGAATTTATTTTGGTACACTACAAATTTAAAAGATGCTCCATCTATCTCAGTTTAGATAGATAATATCTGCAATTCTTATAATATCGAACTATTTTTAAGCTTAGTATATACGCTAGTATTTGGAAAATCAATTTCTTCATGATTAACAAGCATGATACTCATTAAATATGATTTACTATATATCGTTTCCTATCACCAAACATGTTGACTTATTTATTCGAAGTATTTTTCAACCGATTGTAAATATAAGCAAAGATTGATAGTGGCCAGTAGTGGAATCCACGACGCGCGCCATTTCGTCCTATTTGGGACTCGTCAGCTGGACGTACCTACATCTCAGAGTTGATGTTCACTCTGTGACTCTAACCCAGTACCTTTCGCTTCAAACGCCATCGCATTATCCACTTAGCTACTGAGCCTTGATATGCTTGTGAATTAAGACTATATCAGTCAGTCAGTCAGCTACAACGTAGGACCAGGCACATATATGCAACGGTACAAGTTGCCATACCTCGTAAGACTATATTGAGGCAATACTCACAGTATGCACATATACCAATGAGAGACTGATCAATTGCAGTCCTAACTAACAATGGGAAGATACAAGTAAACAACACCATTTGAATTTAGAATGTAAATGTGTTTTTATTTCATTTGATTATTGTTGACTTATGAGTTTACGACATATATGCAACTAAAATTGTAAACCAGAACAGCTTATACCTTGTTTAACCTTTTCTTACTAACTAAACAGTGAACTTCATGAATTAAGTGACTTTTTAGATGATTAAAGGTTCTTAGACAATGTTGTTATCGTTTAGAAAATGAATATCAAAATTTAACTTCAACCATGAGTTCAATTATGATGTATAATATGGAATATCGATTGAATTCGGAAATGTGAATCAATAAATCCCGACTTAGTAGTCTAAAGATAATGTATTTGTTGTGAAGTATTATTACCAATTCAAATCCGTTGGCCAGACACTATCAGCAACAAGTTACTGTGTAAGAGAGAACAAACCAGATTTCAGAGGAGGAAGAAATCAGGAAGAAGCGCTGGAAGTGGATAGGGCATACATCGAGGAAATCACCTAACTGCGTCACAAGACGAGCCGTCACATGGAGTCCTGAAGGTCAAAGGAGAAGTGGAAGACCAAAGAACATATTACGCCGAGAAATGGAAACCGACATGAAAAGAATGAATAAAAACTGGATAGAACTAGAAAGGAAGAAGGAGGACAGTGTGGGTTGGAGAATGCTGGTCGGCGACCTATGCTCCATTGGGAGTAACAGGTGTAAGTAAGTATCATTACCAAAACTGTGAACCTTGATAATGTCTTGCATACACACTTCTAAGCAATCATTTACTAAGACAAAATAGCCTTTAAATGGTTACTAGTTTTCAATAATTATTTGAGTATTATCCCATTTTTGATAACATCTTTCAAAGGATTCATTCTTCTTAAAAATCAGTAAGTTTGTAGATACTGTGGTATTTTTGAAGTTAGACATCAGCACCAGTGGATGCCGGCTCAGTGGTCTATAGATTAACCGTTCACCAGTGAGACCGAAGGTCCTGGCTTCAAGTCCCGCATATGGGATCGTGAGTGTGCACTTCTAAGAAGTCTCATACTAGGACGAGATGGCCTTCCAGTGCTTCCAGTTTTTCAATAGTGGTCTACCTTAAATCTTTCTCGAAAGTTTGTCACTTCTTCGTATACTTTGATACTTTAATTAACTATGATTGCTCTTATGTTGTAATCAATATATTGAATAAGAGTTTAAGTAAAATGACATCAATTACACTGAATTGTCATGATACCTTCTTCCAATCATACTTTAAACAAATGAAAGACGAAATCCTTAACAAACTAGTAATGAACATTATTAAACTATTCATCCATTTAGACCAATACATTTACTAAATTCTATAATCGATATAGTTCATTTATAGTTAAATCGGTTAGTAACATGAGTAATTCCCTTTTTTAAAATTATTTTTTGTTAAAACTCATGTTTGAAATGGTTAGTTAGACAATAACACCATCGTATGCCGGTTCAGTGGTCTAGAGGTTAAGTGCTCTGGCGCGAGACTGGTAGGTCCTGGGTTCGAATCTCGCGAGCGCAGGTTCGTGGATGCTCACTGCTGAGGAGTCCCATAATAGGACGAAACGACCGTTCAGTGCTTCCAGGTTTTCCATGGTGGTCTAGCTTCAATAAACTCATGATTTCAACTATGAAAATACTGAAATCTCCACAAAACCCCTTCTGGTAATAATAAAAAAGTCATATTCATTAAAACTATCAATGTAAATGAAAACTATGTATCAAGAGTTTTTTTAACGTATACGAAAACACACTTGATGTTATTTGCTTGTCTCTTCTCATTGTTGTTTAGGACTATAATTGATCAGTCCCTTATTGGCATATGTACATCCTGTACATATTGTTTCGATATTGCTTTAAGTTACAAGTTTTATAAGCTGATGAATCCCAAATAGGACGAAACACTCGTCCTGAATTCCATTGCTAACCACCATCCATTTTTGTATATAAGAAAACAGTTAAGATAAACTATTAGTACCTATTTCTATGCACAAAGAAAAATCAATATTTCCTTGAAAATACTTGTGATTGTTGTTGCTTCTTGACAGATGATCATCAAAAACAGAGAGAGAGAAAAAAAACAAGCCAATAGACACGTGATTCATTACATATTATAGACAATGAACACATGATAATGGTAATGATGATGATGATAATAATAATAATGAACATGTAATAGATTTAGTTAAATATTCTTGGTGCCAGTACAATTGAATTGAAAAGAAAATAGGATTCATTATGTCTGGATGGTGAATTGATCGAAAATCCAACATTCACCACAGAACATTGTGTTAGAGACAAATGTATCACAGTTAAATTTGGATTCGATATCTATCTATCTCATTCTTATATTGTTCATCTGCTTTCATCTATACACCTTTCGTGAGTGCTTTCAATACTTTATGATCTCGTGCTTATTTACTTACTTATTTACTCCTGTTACCCCTCGTCGAGGAGCATAGGCCACTCACCACCATTATCCATCCAACTCTGTCCTGAGTTTTCCTTTCCAGTTCATTCCAGTTAACATTCATCCTTTTCATATCTGCTTCTATTTCCCAAAGTAATGTGTTCTTTGACCTTCCACTTTTCCGCTTCCCTTCCGGATTCCAAGTTAGAGATTGCCTTGTAATGCACATTGATGATTTCCTTAATGTATGTCCGATCCAATTTCAACGTTTTCTCTTAATTTCCTCTTCAGCTGGAAGCTGGTTTTTTGTTTTGTAGTTAACATCATTTGAAAGTAGATGTTTTACTCGTATTCATTCATCAACTACATCTGTGAGCAGTTACTGGTGATCTAGGAATAAGTTTTAAGAAGATTGTGGTTAGCCAATTTAAGACGTAGTACCATTCTATGAAGTTACTGACTGTTGGACTGACAGATGTTATTAGATTCTGAGAATCTTAGTATGTTTCCAGAGATAATTGTGACCAGTTTTGGATGGTACAACTCTTTATCTTCTTGTATATCATGACTTTCATAGTTTTCTTATACTTTTATTCAATGTATTCATTACTTCTCGAATCACAATGCTTATGGTTAACACTTTTTATTATCATTAATAATCTTACTATTTCTAATACTCTATTCTAATATAATGTACTCACTTGATATGATGCTTAAACGTACCAGGTTCCACATTGCTTATCGTTGATTAATCATTCACCTGAGCTATAAATCTTCTCCACCATCTCAAGACTAATGGATTTACCTATCTCTCTTATTAGTGATTTATCTTACTCTAAAAATGTTGTATCCTTTTCAGTGCATAGTTTTCGCTCAGTAACAACAATCCAAAATATTCATTACATAATATTTTTATGTAAGAATCAAGAGACTAATGTAGAGAATAAGTAAAATACAAAAATGGAAGGAATAAAATAATTGTTTACCAAAGTTCTGCTCCAAACTCCGCTATACCAATGGCCAAGGTAGCGAAAGTGGTTGTACAAACTTCTTTTGGATACAAAGGTTCGGTTTGTGAATATGAATTGCGATGGCTTCAGCTATGTGCAGCAGACGAGCCCGTAAACCATGAGGCAAATTTGATGGAATATAATAAATAACTTTAAAAGCTTTATTCAGTACAACTTGATGACCTATGTCCACCAAGTGAGCAAGAATAGAACTCTTAATCACATTTACCTGTCCTTTGCTCAACCACAACGGATGGTGTTCTGTTATACTTTGACGAACTTACCTTCCTTTTTATTTATCAAATGTCAAAATGGGAATTTCCACTATAATATTTCTAGATTAAATTCAACTTAATATTAAATTCACTTAGTATTGTTTGTTTGAATCTTCCCATCGACGTGTTAGGACTGCAACTGATCAGTCTCTTATTGGCATATGTTCATACTGTGCGTATTGCCTTGATATAGCCTCGATTCACAAGCATGATAAGCAAAGATGGATAGTGGCTGGCAGTGGAATCCAAGACGCGCGTTTCGTCCTATTTGGGACTCGTCAGCTGAATGTACCTGCATCTCAGAGTTGATGTTCACTCTGGGACTCGAACCCAGTACCCTCGCTTCAAACGCCATCGCGTTACAGTCCTAACACATCGATGGGAAGATTCAAGCAAACAATACTAAATGAATTTTAGTATTGTAAATGAAAAAAGTAATGATAATAGTTAGCTATTTATGCTGATTTCATTATGTATGAAATTACATAAGATTATGCATGATGTAATGTGTATATAACGCTTGAATAGACATTTTAATTGAATATTAGTGTGTGTGTGTTTGTACACATTTCTGACTGTTAGTTAATTGTATAAAGAAATTTGTATAGAAATAAGACGGGAATGTGAAAGGAGCAATGAGTAGTTGAAGAAAAGGCACCTCTTGAAGAAAAAGAAACAAGTTAAATCGATAAGAAGCTAAATATTACATTCAAATTGAAAAGAAAACTATGGTTAACCGTATGTTTCCTTGAAACTGATGACGCCTAAATATTGGTTCACTACATGCAATAAGAGGGTGAGTATGAAGAGTAGTGTATAAGAGAGAATCTTGAAGAAAGAATATATGAACTAACGACCTGGTAAACATATCGAATGAGCTTGCATTTTGAAAGTGGAACAAATCACTATGAAAGAGTACTGGAGTGAGATCAAGACAATATGTTATGGCACATACTGTCGAACGTGTTAGAAGTCAGTTAATAAAATGTTGTATGTACTTACTTCCTATCTGTTTAGTGTACTCTATGAGTTCCCTGAACTTCATATAAAAATTAATGGAAAACATGACAAATCGAAATTTAGTTTATGTACACAAAACGAAGGTATATGATATTAGGCCACCGTGATATTCTAGAGGCTTTGAGAAAAGATGAAAAAAATGGGTTGTATATTTGACAACTTATGGTTTAACTAACAAACTGACTTTAATTAAATGAGTTACCTTCACTATCAGACGATGATGGTTATGTAACATAGTAAATGAACTGAAGTTAGAGATATAAACAGTTGAATGACAATCTATTAGTTTTATGGCCAAGCACTTGTCTCAATCTTTTAAGCTCCTTTATTGTATTCCTGGAGGGGTGTCGGATGTTCACTTCTGAGAAGTCTCACAGAACAAAGAAACAACTGTTCATTACTCTGTAAATTTCAATGGTTGTTTGATCAAAGTAATCCGATAATTTAAATTACAAATCCAATAGTCATCACAACCTCCTACATTATGATAACTTGCCAAATGTTTAATCAAGTTTAGAACTTACTTACTTACGCCTGTTACCCCTCGTCGAGGAGGATAGGCCACTCACCACCATTCTCCATCCAACTCTGTCCTGAGTTTTCCTTTCCAGTTCATTCCAGTTAACATTCATCCTTTTCATATCTACTTCTATTTCCCAAAGTAATGTGTTCTTTGACCTTCCACTTTTCCGCTTCCCTTCCGGATTCCAAGTTATAGATCGCCTTGTAATACACATTGGTGATTTCCTTGATGTATGTCATATCCACTTCCAACGTCTTTTCCTAATTTCCTCTTCAGCTGGAATCTGGTTTGTCAACTCCGCCTGTAGCTCTTCTAGAGTTACTGCCGGTCCCAAGCTCGGGTAAAGGAGGAAGATTGGGCATGGGGTTAGCGACCCCATCCTGTAGGAAAGCTAACTCGCTAAAAAACGCTAACCAAAACAAGTTTAGAAAGTATAATGAATTATTTTCTGAATGTTATATTGACGTTTCTAATGAATGCTAATTAATAAAAATATTTCTATTAATATTCTTGGATTCAGAAGGATTTTCTGAAGAAGTGAACAAATAACACTCAACAATGAGACTTCTTTAACGACATGAATAGTTTTCTCAAGACTTTGTGTTCTCCAACGGTAACTTATATCGTTAATTAGTATCAATTGAAGAACCAGAAAGATTTGGGAAGATTTTTATATTTTAGCTTCAGACTGTTTAGTATTATTCATTCAGTATTCGAAGTTGGAATTAGAAAATTTACAAGTTCAGATTGATCAACATTTACACCAGAATATCAACAACCGGATCATTCAAACCCTTATTAATAATGATACAAACACTGTTCTCGTTGAACAAGTTAGCAATTATTTAAACTTAGCAACTCAATGAATAACATAATGACTTTTAAAACTAAAGGCATTGTGTTCAAGTGTCGATATGAACATCATTACTGGAATGCAAGTACATCCAACTCACGAATCCTAAGTAGGATGGATCATATATCCTAAATTCCACTGTTAACCACAATCCATATATATTTTATAAATATTGATCTGATTAGTTCTACAGATTTAACAAGGACTAGATTATTATGATAATTATAACTATATTACTAAATTAATTAAAATGGTTATGGTACTTTCCATTTTAAAAAGGTTCATTAATGGAAAAAACAGAACAAGACAGTTCGTGACTTTGTTCATGAAATAATTTTTTGAAATGGCATTTTGAATCACAGATTTTCATAATTGTTGTAACTATCCACTTGTTTGTTTGAATCTTCCCATTGATGTTCAGGACTACAACTGGTCAGTCTCTTATTAGCCATATGTGCATACTTGCGTATTGCCTCGATATAGCCTTAATTCATAAGCATTATAAGCAAAGATGGATAGTGGCTAGTAGTGGAATCCACGACGCGCACCACTTCGTCCTATTTGGGACTCTTCAGCTGGATATACTTGCATCTCGGAGTTGATGTTCACTCTGTGACTCGAACCCAGTACTGTGCGCTTCAAATGTCGTTGCGTTATCCACTTAACTACTGAGTCCTAATCGCCACTTGCTTGTGCGAACGCGATGGCTTTTGAAGCGAAAGGTACTGAGTTCGAGTACTAGTGTGGACATCAACTCTGAGAAGCAGGTACATCCAGCTGAAGAGTCCCAAATAGGACGAGGTGGCGCGCGTCCTGAATTTCACTGCTAGCCACTGTCCATCTTTGTTTATACTGTTGTAACTATCATTAAAAATCTTTGTTTCCCATACTAAACCAACCTATTCTAACATAAACATAACTTCATTCTACTATTTTAGATTGTCTCCTCACATTTTCTGTTTATTTCAATAGTCATTAAACAGTACCTAATAAGAAAGATGTTAAGATAAGATATAAACTCATATTAACAGGCAACTTCAATATTACTGACTATTGATTTTTTAGGATAAACTATATTGTACTGGATATAAGTTGAACCAAAATCGAAGCTTGATTGGTGTTCATGTTAATAGAACATTCTCAGATAAGAGTTTCAGTGTTTCATAAACTAATCTTTTTAACTACTGTTTCATGTTTAATGCTAATATGGTTAATTCAGGTTAGCATCTACTTACTGATTTTTCCACATCTATTTAGCTAGATACTTGAGCTTTTCCACTAACCCCATCGCACAAGCAAATGGCTATCAGGACTCAGTGGCCGAGTGGATAACGCGATGGCGTTTGAAGCGAAGGTACTGAGTTCGAGTCCCAAAGTGAACATCAACTCTGAGATACAGGTACATCCAGCTGACGAGTCCCAAATAGGACGAAGTGGTGCGCGTCGTGGATTCCACTACTAGCCACTATCCATCTCTACTTACCATGCTTGTGAAATAAGACTATATCGAGGCAATACACACAGCATGTACATATGCCAATAAGAGACTGACCAGTTGCAGTCCTAACAAATCGATGGGAAGATTCAAACAAACAATACTCAATGAATCTAACTCATATTATTGTGATATATGAAGTCACTGTTCTAGTTTATTTACAGAATATTCTTCCAGTTATCAACTATCTTTATAGAAGCTATCCGATGTCGGTAATGTGATTTTTGATAGAAAGAATTTAACAAATAGAATGGATAATCTCGGACTATCAACTTTACAACAACAGTAATGCTCCATTAGCTATAATCAGATGCCCCACCACCACCAAATTGAAGAATAGAATAGATACAAAACTACTTATCACCATTAAACATTCAATATTAGTTTGTGACTAGTTTCAATTAGCTTTTTTATCTATAGTTTTGATGTAATAATTTGAGATCTGTCTGGTAACTATGCAATTGGTAGTTTTTCTTTTCAATTCTGTATATTACATTAATGGGATTAATAATCGGTACATCTAATTATTACCATAGTTACTATTTGTAATTGTAATAATAATAATAATAATAATAGGAGCATTGGTATTAGTATCTATAGTCATACAAAGTAATCTAATCTAATGAATTACGTTTCAGCGGTGAATTCGTTCTACTACCATTACGATTCAGTACTTTGCTTATCTGGTCGGCTGAAATTAAATGGAATAAATAGTTTGGATAAATGATCTTTTTTTTTGAAAAAAACAAACAACAGAATTACTTAATTACGACGATTGAAGTATATATTATTATTATTATTATTATTAGTTATATACATTTATATTTTCCCATAATTGATATTCAGCATTAAACTGAATAGATTCTTTGATAGAGTTGAGATCATAAGTTAATTGAAGCTAGACCAACATAGGAAAACTGGAAGCACTGGATGGCCGTTTCATCCTATTATGGGACTCCTCGGTGGCAGTGCGCACCCACGACCCCGCCCCGGGAGATTCGAACCCAGGACCTACAAGTCTTTTGTTAAACCAATTCTCGAAAAAAGAATTCTTTCCTAATATCTGAAATTTTTTAAGTAAATAATAGTTATTAAGTGTATTTCAGGATGTAAGTTTTGTTCTGAGTAGGATTTATACCACTGAGTATATGTATATCATGGGAAATGTGCAGTGCTGAGGAGTCCCACAATAGGACGAAACGGTCGTTCAGTGTTTCCAGGTTTTCCATGGTGGTCTATCTTCAATTGACTCATGAATTCAACTATGAAATGACTAAATCTTCAAATCATCACAAATTAAATTTATATTTTAATGCATAACACAGTCAATTAAATAGATTATCTTATATAACAAGATTGATCCATCATTGAGTGAACAGATCATTTTTCGAAGAGAAGAATACAACTTTTATTTTGGTCACATAGGA
Source organism: Schistosoma mansoni (assembly GCF_000237925.1). Classification (NCBI taxonomy): domain Eukaryota; kingdom Metazoa; phylum Platyhelminthes; class Trematoda; order Strigeidida; family Schistosomatidae; genus Schistosoma; species Schistosoma mansoni. Next base: position 30,714,916 of record NC_031496.1, read on the forward strand.
AAAATTATGTATACTGTTGTAACCAAATACATTTTAACGCTCAAACGTACTTGTGATATGGTACTTTAAATTATCTACCATTCAACATGGGACTGAAGGCATGACTTCTCACTTTTCATACCATATTCACGATGTGATTCAACGATTGAGTCATGGACTGATAACCACTCAAATCTAGAAAATACTGGACATTTACATCCTATTTTGGGGCTTATTATTAATATTTACATACCACTATTTCACTGCTGATCTATTCTAAGATTTTCTTACTTACTTAATTACTCCTGTTACTCCCGATGGAGCATAGGCCGCCGATCAGCAGTCTCCAACCCACTCTGTCCTCGATCTTCCTTACCAGTTCTATCCAGTATTGTTCATTCTTCTCATTTCTGTCTCCATTTCTCGGTGCAATGTGTTCTTTGATCTTCCTCTTCTCCTTTGACCTTCAGGATTCTGTGTGAGGGCTTGCCTTGTAACTCAATTGGGTGCTTTCCTCAATGTGTCCTATCCACATCCAGCAGTTCTTCATGATTTCTCCCTCCTCTGGAATGTGGTTTGTTCTCTCCTACACAGTGAGTTGTTTTTGATAGTGTTTGGCCAACGGATCCGAAGTATTTTGTGTAGACAACTGCTAATAAACACTTGCATCTTCTGGATGATGGCCTTCGTAGTTCTCCAGGTTTCCATCCCATGCAGTAGAACTGTGTTGACATTTGTATTGGAAATTGTGGCTTTGGTGTTGACTGACAATTGTTTTGAGTTGCAGATGTTCTTCAGTTGTAAATATGCATTCTAAGATTTTCAGATTTTAGTAAATAGATGGACTACCGTTAAATTATAGGGCTGAAATCCACTGGTCTACATTTATCACTTAGATCAAACAGCTACATACTGCATCCGTGAGCTAATGTAATCGGTTAAATCTATATCACTTTCTACATGGTTAGAAACTAATCACAGCTTTTCACTAGAATTTTGATAATTTTCTTCATATCTATTAACTTCTTAGCAAAATTTGACACACTACTTCTTGATATTCTCGAAGTATAATGGAACTGTGTCCCATAAACTAACAATAATGGTCAATGAAGAGCAGACTAGTTTAGTACTCTACCATAATTCTAGATTAACAATGTTTTAATCGTATTAGAGATACCTATGAGATGCATTGACCGCTTTGGTCGATGTATTTCATATGTGCATACAATGCGCACTTTTTAAAATGAAGGACCGGGAGAACATCTTACCTATTTAACGGTAGAAGATCCTAACAGATCATTCCTTGAGTTCCACTAATATATTTATCCCTTGCCGGGTATGTATGCTGCTCGAGTAAATAAGGCATTATCCAGACATGACAATTGGTTTCTTCAAAAGACTTCACCAACCTTCATGATTGAAACAAGGCTACCTAGTCGCCAGAAAATAAATAATGATTTGTGAAGACGATTTTTTTATTTACTTACCTACTTACTTACTTTCTTACTTACGCCTGTTACCCCCCGTGGAGGAGCATAGGCCACCCATCAGTAATCTCCATTCAACCCTGTCCTGGGCAATCCTTTTCACTTCTTTCCAGTCAACATTCATCCTTTTCATATCTGCTCTTATTTCCCAGCGTAATGTCTTCTTTGGTCTTCCCATTTTCCGCTTCCCTTCCGGACTCCAAGTTAGGGATTGCCTCGTGATGCAGTTTGGTTGATTTCCTTAATATATGTCTGATCCACTTTCTTTTCCACTTGTACCTTCTTGACGATGAATACTATTATTCTAACATTACATAAACCTTAACAAATGAGTTGACTACTAAATAAAACTGAATTTGAAGCGAAAGTTACTGGGTTCAAGTCCCACAGTCAACATCAACTCTGAGATGCAGGTACATCCAGCTAACGAGTCCTAAATAGAACAACGAAACGCGCGTCAAACTGGATTCCACTACTAGTCACTATCCATCTTTACTTACCAAAACTGAATTCTTATTCTTTTTTTATTTTTATGACATTAGGATCATTCTTTTTATGAATGTTAAATGTTTACTATTTACTTACTTACATCCATTTAAACACTTCAGAAAAACAGCATGATCAATTTATATTACATGTTAAAGATTATCTCCTCTTACTGAACGCTATTGTGACATGATTCAATAAAAATGAATGAGTAATAGTAAATGATATAGATGTTCATTACTTTTCAATTATTCTATTAATCTCTAAGAGGCTTGGCATTCTATCTTTTCTCCTATTTAAAATTACCAAACACGCAGAAACATCATAAATATATGTGTGTGTATGTGTGTGTCTACATGTAAGAGGTAAAATACTTAGTTAGATAGATAGGTAATTTACATACTATCACTTAGGTACATAATCACAACAAAATGAAGGAGAAAAAAGAAAGAATGTGAATAGTATTCAAGTTCTCATTGTGTTACAAATGATTACTTCCTTTTATAACAATGATAATACTGTGTTTTGGATGCACAATCATACACACACACAGAGAGAGAGAGACACACGCACACATACACACATAGATACATACATAAAGTTTGAATAGATTACAAGCCTTAATGTATAGTATAGTATAGTATGTAATAGATCTATGAATTGAAAACATGGGAATAATGAACAAAACTTGTATGGGATGTTCTTTTGGGTTTCTTTTTTTTCCGAGAAAACTAAACCTCTTAAGTTTTCTACAACAACAACAACAACTACTACTACTATTACTACTACCACTATTGTTACTGACATTACTATATTCAATTTTATACAAACAATAAGTTGTGCAAATGACAAGGCTTATTTTATAATATTAATGTGATTAGATTAGGTCAAAATTTAGACAGGTAGTTTCTAATGTCTCTCTATGTTGGTTAGGGAAAAAGTAGGCAACACGCACATACACACACACACACACTGGGAGATTAACAACAATGAAATGATTATTCATTAGTAAAGAAGATTTTCTCTTTCTGTTAGAAATAAAAATAAGAATCGTCAAAAAAAATAGGATTAAAAGAATTTGAAGAGAGAGATATATTTAATAAATAGAATTCTTTGATGACAATGTTAATAATATGGATAGTTGCTAGTAGTGGAATCTAGTTTGACGCGCGTTTCGATGTCCTATTTGGAACTCGTCAGCTGGATGTACCTGCATCTCGGACTTGATGTTCACTCTGGGACTCAAACCCAGTACCTTTCGCTCCAAACGCCATCGCGTTCTCTACTCGGCCACTGAGTCCTGATAGCCACTTCCTTCTGCAATGAGGTGAAGTTTAAATTCACTTAGTATTGTTTGTTTGAATCTTTCTATTGATGTTTAGGACTGTAACTGGTCAGTCTCTAATTGGCATATGTGCATACTGTGCGTATTGCCTCGATATAGCCTTGATTCACAAGCATGGTAAGCAAAGATGGATACTGGCTAACAGTGGAATCCAATTTGACCCACGTTTCTTCCTATTTGGGACTCGTCATCTGGATGTACCTGCATCTCAGACTTGATGTTCTCTCTGGGACTTGAACCCAGTACCTTTCTCTCCTGACGCCTTCTTGGTTATACTCTCATACATTGATTCCTGATGTGAACATTTTTGCCGCAGCGACAAGAAATATAGTGTAGTCTTTTTTCCGGTCTAGGTCAATTAAGGAAAAGCTGACCAGTAGACAAACACGTGTCCATAGGAGATATTTTGATACGTTAGCTGGTTGATAGTTTGTTTAAGTCTGAACCAAATGAAAAACACATACTACTTACTTCTACGCTAAAAAACACATTGGATCATTATA